>NC_046155.1:187437375-187529875 GCF_011064425.1 Rattus rattus
TAACCAGCACAGTGGCATTCAGTCCATACAGCAATTCAAGAATTGCTGCCTGTGTTGTTACATCAGGCCTTCTGCACCTGTCTGGGATAGATGCTTTAGTTAAGAAGCTCCAATCCATGTAGGGAGGGAGAGAGGGAGAGGGAGAGAGATAAAGAGAGGGGGGGGGAGGGAGAGGGAGAGAGGAAGTATTGACGAGAGAGTATACAGCTATCAGATGACATTGCTCTGCAAAGCAAGAAGGCAGGTAGGAATTAGAGGAGGGGAGGTATCCTGTGGCATCCAGGAATGTTTGGTCTAGGACAGCCTTTTGATCAGACAGTCTTGAGAAGAGACCCTAAGGATTGAGGGAGAAACTAGGGGAGGGTAGGAGCTAAGGGGTCACAAAGAAGGCCAGGTAGACCTGGCTATGAAGGCCATAGTAGACCTTGGCATTTACTCTAAGTAGATGGATAGGCAGTGGGTGTTGCTTCTGGAGCAGCAGGAAGATGACTGGTCCTATTCATGAAGCATGATTGGTGGGTGGGATGTGGGGCCCGACAAGAAGCTTTGGCGATGTACTGGGGTGGATTGTGTGAGGCCAGCACAGGGGTGTCAAGACCCATGGGTGTTCTAGCAAAAGGGCTGCACAGGTGTGTGGATGGTGGTGCCTACAAAGCCTACAGGTAAACGTAAGTGAAAGAGGAGAGTCACGCAAGCACTAGAGATCATCGTCTGAGCACAGGAAGACAGCGTCCTCACCTCAGGCATCACTTGGTCTCAGAGGAGGGAGAAGACACACAATGTAAGCTGAGCTAAAACCCAGGTGGAACTCCCAAACTGAGCAGGACAAGTCATGATGTGCACAGTTCTTCCTGATTGGCTTTCTCAGGAGTAGGAAGAGAGGAGGCAGGATGGAGGGGGTGCTAGGCTGGAGGGGGTGACAGGTGTGTGGAAAACAAAGACGGCGGACTGAAGGGAGAAGCTCAGAAGCCAGACTTCTCCAGTTCTTCTGTAGTGTTGCCCCAAGGTCACCGTGATGCCAGTGCCTCAGTTAATCACCAGCCTTCTGCACAGCTACCAGGATTGCCCCATGTGGGATCCTGTGTCTGGGGCTCCTCCACTCTGGTCTCCCTCTCCTTATCTCTTTCCCCACTAAACACCAGAAAGTGCCCTGCCCTCGGATCCATACACCAGGTCCTTTTTACTCTCTTTTGTTTAAATCAGGGTGTCTAACTCATGGCTTTTAAATCACATTACTTAGGATAACTATGAATGTGGGCCAATGAAAATTTAAATGTATTTAAAGTACTATGAGATTTTATTTATTTATTTTTTTTGCCAGATTTCTTTAGGGGATGGGGTTGTGGGACTAGATATCAGCAATGCCTTAGAGTTCCATTCTAAAATGTATCTCTGGGAACTGACCATAATTCTGGAGATGTGCGGTTAGTCCCAAACAAGGAAATAATGTGTGTTCTTTGTCTGTGTGGTGCACGGGCTTCCCAGTTAAATGAGTAAGTGTGGCTCAAATACAATCCGAACACAGGGGAAGGGGGAAGAGTCACACACAGAATCGACTGTTACTTTAAATCAATTGGGGGGCAGGAACTCTTTTAAATGGCCTTAAAGTGGGGAAAATCACAACTCCTTCATTGTATTCTACACTAGAGGACATTGTTCCATCACTAAAGTGAGGTAATATACAATCCACAGGCTTCAGCCGCAAGCCTTAGACACTTAAAGCTTTTCCACTAGAAGGGCAATCTATAAGAGACAGGGTCGAGGAGGGTGAGAGAGGGGTGTCATCACCCCAGGTGTTCTAGAACCTGGGGTGCAAGAGAACAGGTACCAAGGGATGACAGGCAAACCCAGAATTCTATGTAAAACTCCTCTGTGTGGTCTCCCCCCAACCCCGTGTGTTTGTGTGTGTGTGCGTGTGTGTGCGTGTGTGCGTGTGTGAGTGTGCACGCTCAGTGGTACAGAAACACCTGTCTTTGCTGAGTCTGGACATCTAGGCAGGCAAAGTTCTCTTTGTTTCTGAGTGAAACTGTAGCTGACACACACTCTCCTGACATCTTCACTCGAGGGCTGCCTTGTCCTATACTTCATGACATCACGGGTCCTCAGTGAAAAGCAGGGAAGTCCCATGTGCCCAACAGGGATCTGCTGGGAGAGGTGGGGATATGGCAAGAGCTTCTACCTGCTTGGAGGGGAGGGAGCGACTCGATTTGTCTTTCATGTTTCCCTTGTAAGGGGAAACTTCTAACAATGCTCTAACTTAGCACAGTAGAAGAAAGCTGAGGGCGTGAGACCTGGGTCACAAAACTAAAGCCATTACCCGGGGCCACTGCTGTGAGATTTGTTGACTCCACTCCATCAATCCTCTTCCCACCATCCATTCCAACTTCTTTTTAGAAAACAAATGGCATTGGCCAACTCTCAGGCTCCACTAGATCCTCCCTCCCTGCATCGTCATCCCTGTGTCTGCTGCCATCTGGCGGGAGAGGAAGAAAGCAGTCTTTGCTCTTTGCTAGGTGAAGTCCACGGGATAGTTTTAGCTTGCAGAGTGGCAGCCTGGAGATCCCTGGTGCCTCCTCAGAGACTCTAAATTATGTCCATGCAAAGTTGCTGGAAACCGGCTCTGCGGGAGGAAATGAGAGTAAAGGAAGGAGCTGCGAGCGCGTGAGCGGTCACGTGAGCGGTCACGTGAGCGAGCACGTGAGCGAGCATGTGAGCGAGCACATGCAAGCGAATGAATGGGCGCAGATGAATGAAGGGTGAACTGGATGGAGTGAGTGGATACACATCAAGCACGTGAACACAGAAATGCTTGCCTTCCAGGAAACTTAGGTCCATCCGCAGCTCATTTCAGGTCAAACAGAGGAAAGTTTCCAGACTGCTTTCTTTGGAAGTAAGAGCAGGTGAGATCTGGGGAGGGGCCGGTTTCGAATGGATTTCCTGCTACAGCTCAGGAGTGTCTTAATGAATTACGGCAGATGTATTGGAAGGACGGGGTCCTCCTGGTGCCGATGTCTATATAAAGTTAATGGGTATCCTGGCTGCAGGGCCTGGCAGAACCACTGGTTTCTCTGTCACCGGCATGTTTCACCCGGAAACTGTGAGGATGTGAGCGTGTGTTGCACATGAACTCAGGAAGCAGCTGGCTGCCAGTGATTACATATAAACAGCAGCGTGAACTCACACTCGGCCATCTCAAAAGCGTTCTGTCTTGATTGGTGCCCGTAGCTCATGTTTCTTAGTACAGCGATTCAGACCCTGGATCCTGTGTTTGGGAAAAGCGTGAAATAACTCTAGGGGATAAAATCACCTTGGTTTGTTGGTTTGTTTGGTTTTTGCCTTTGGGGCAGAGTCTGGCTATGTAACCCAGGCTAGCCTCAAACACAGATCCTCCTGTTTCTGGCTCCTGAGTGCTGGGTTGAGAGGCATGTGCCACAAGGCCCTTGAGACATCTATTCTTGAGGGAGGTCTCTAAAGGTCAACTCTACCCCACAAAATCTACTTTGCTAGTTAGGTTTGGGTAGTAAGTAGTCAACAGGCTATCAGTGGATTCTTGGAAGACATGCTGGCACCTAGGACCATAAGGAACACAGATCTCAGGCACACAGAGGGCTATGCTGGAACAACTTTTGTTTTAGAATATTTTAACTTGTTCTCTGATAACTTCGTAGCATACAGGTATATAGTGTATCTTGATTATATCTAATACAAATCCCCCTACTACTCCCAGATCCCCCAATACTTCTCACCTACATGTTTTTCCCTTTTAAAAGATATAATCTGGGGTTGAGATTTAGCTCAGTGGTAGAGCGCTTTCCCTAACAAGTGCAAGTCCCTGGGTTCAGTCCCCAACTCCAAAAAAAAAAAAAAAAAAAAAAAAAGAAGATATAATCCAATTTGTTCTGCCTGCATGCCCACGGGTGTGGGACCATCCACAGGAACATAGGCAATTTACCATAGTTCACATCCTGGAAGAGAAATGGCACCTATTTGCCCGGCCTCAGCAGACACCATTTGCCCATAGCTTCTCAGCTCAGGGGCAGTCTCATAAGTTCTGCCCTACCCAGGCTGGAGTGTTGATTCGATTAAATTTACATAAATCCCTCCCTCATCCATGCTGCAGTGTTGATTGGCTTGATGTTGTAGCTGTGAAATCATTAGAGGGTTTTTGATTGATTGAACTCCTCCATGCTTGAAAATAATCAGGCTTTTGCTAGTTTGCTTCTTCAGCTGTGGTTCATTATATTTCTTGCGTCTCTGCTCAAATATTTGTGTGTTAGCAGGTCTGTATCTGGGCTCCTCTCCTTCAGGGTCTATGGTTGAACAGCTGTTAGACCATGCACTGTTTGTTCTTACATGTCTGTGGGATGTTCCCTCTGACCCACACTCTGTCCAGAAGACAAAGCAAAGATATCAGCCCTCGTGGACACTATGTCTCAGAAGAAGGAGATAACAAAGTGGAAAAATAATAAAATAGGCATACACAAATGACTTATAATGTCACAAGGTAGGATGGTTAGCTTAGTCAACCTGACATAACCTAGAGTCAGCCAGAAAGAAAGTCTCCGAGGGATTGTCTGCACTGGGTTTGCCTGTGGAGTTGTCTTAATTAAGTTAACTGATGTAAAAAAAAAAAAAAAAAACAAACCAGCCCACTATGGGTGGCATCATTCCCTAGGTAGAGATTCTTAAGTAGTATAAGAGTGGAGAAATTGAACTGAACACAGTAAACAAGGTAGTGAACATGAATGGGTTCATTTTTCTCTTGCTCTTAAGTATGACTAGCTGCCTGAAGGGTCCCGCCTTGACTTCCCACAATGATGCTTCTATATATTTAACAGAGTTACTGGCAATGAAACTATAATAGAGGTTAATAAATGCAAACCTAAAATAGAGAAGTCAAGTTTATATGTACACATTGCACAAGTGTGCCAAGATGGTTGGTATGAGCCCCATGGGAGGACAGCATTCAGCTGAGACCTTGGACAGCGTGAGCTGTATGGCTGTCTGGTACAAGTCTTCACTAATTATAACAGCTCATGACAGACAGTTTTGACTGAAGGATTAATAAGTGATTGACCTTTGGAAAGGTTTATTCTGTTTCCCAGGATGACAGAGCTGTGTGTGCAGAAGTAGAGGGACAGGGCAGGAGGCTGTTGTCAGAAATCTAAATGGAGAATATGTTGGTTTGCAGAATGAAGGTAACATGGAAGTGATGGGGAGCTGTCCAGTTCTGAGTATAACTCATACACTTTGATGAAAGGCTGGGTTGGCAGGGGAAAACATCCTTCACAGTTGATGTCTAGCACTCAGGTCTTAGCAGATGGCAGGGATCGAGGGGAAAAAGCTGAGGGAAGTCACCAATTGGGTAATAGGTTGGGTAGCTCATTCCTCTAGGAAGAGCTTTGTTCCATGTGGCACAAAAATGAAGGGAAAAATACAGAGACAGGTAGATGATGGAAATAGGCCAAACTCTGCTTCCTATGTCACAGAATGAAACTATTCTAGAAGTTGGGAGGGTTAGGAGTAGACTGAGCTCACAGGGACTAGAGCCAGAGATGAGAGGTGACCTAGGAGTCTATGTCCTTCTGACGAGGTTGTTAGCACAGTTGAGACCAGTGGGATGTCCTGACAAGTGTTGAACATGGTGTTTCTGAGGCTTTGAGGGTCAGGTAGGAGTTGACTGGCTTGTAGGACCCCCTTCTATATTCTCTGATGGGATCATTTCTAGGGAAAACATGCAAGTCCCCATGGCTCCATGTCTGTCTTCCTGTTTACACGTTCTCTCTTCAGCTATGTCTAATCCGCTGTGGTACCTATGCATTGATTATTCTCTGATTATTTAATGGACTGATTTGGTTTGGTTTCAGGTCTCCCTGGTATTCTGGAATAGTTTCTGTACCTTGCTTATGTTTCCATGTTTTTACTTAGTAAAACCTTGTACTTCCGTTTCTGAGTTACCAGAGTGACTGAGTCCACTCTCTGTAGTTTGGAATCTCTGCCATCTCTTTAGGACACTCCTACAGAGGTGTTTATCTGTGAGGCTCCCAGAGATATGAGTGAGGGATATGTTTATCTACAAAGGCTCTCTATCTTGGTTTTCCAAGCATTCGTGAGGGCTGACATCTGACACTTTCAACCTTCATGTTTAGTTTATATCTTAGGGTTAGCCTTAACTACAGATTTTCTAGGGAGGGACTGGATGCTCTCTCTTCAAAGAGCCAAGCCTGGGGTCATAGAAGCTTCCTTTTACCAACTCATCAGTGGCTATTTTTGACCACACACTCCTTTCTCACCTCTGGGGGCTCATTGGTCCCCCCAGGACAGCAAGCATGCCCAGCCACAGAGCTCCCGAGCCGGCTGCTAGCAGAGCATTTGGAAGCATTGGGAGCACACTTGCCTAACACTATCCATTTGTCTGGTGGCAGTTTTTAGACCCTCTACACTAATTATTGCCAGAGAAATCATTTATCCTTACAGTTGCCTTGGCATAGCTATAGCTTACTATAGACCCCAATATGTATTGAGGGATAAATAAGCACGCATGCTACTCAGCTGTAGTTGTTTGTACCATTCCCTGCTGGAGCCCAACAGGCTGTTTCATTTACTTCTTCTCAAGAGTGTTCCAGCACACCACAGGTATGATGTATCTGCACCCACAGACATGCATGTATCTGCACACACAGACATGATGTATCTACACACAGACATGCATGTATCTTACACAGACTTGATGTATCTGCACACATAGACAGACATGATTTTTCTACACATATAGATAAATATGATGTATGTACACACAAACATGATGTATCTACACACACTGGACATGATGTATCTACACACAACATGTATGTATCTACACACACAGACATGTTTCTACACACATAGACATGATTATCTACAAAGATAGACATGAAATTTCTGTATACACAGAGACATGATGTTTCTACACAGAGAGACAGACATGATGTATCTACACACATAGATAAATATGATGTATCTAGACACAGACATGATGTATCCACACATACATACACAGACATGATGTATCTACACAGACAGACATGATGTATCCACACACACAGACACAGACATGATGTCTCTATACACAGAGAGACATGATGTATCTGCACAGACAGACATGATGTATCCACACATACAGACACACATGTATCTGCATACACTATGCATGTACAGATCTTAGGGACATGAGAGAAGCACAGTGGGTCATTTACATTTCTGTCTGGTGAACTACAGATTCTCAAGCGAGGGTGTTTTGAGAGGGTATAGCCAAATAACACAGGGGCTTTGGAGGGCAGACCTGTCATTTCACACCACTGGCTTGTGTTTGAGAAGGCTGTGGCTCTCATTTCCCCTCTAGAGCAGTGCTTCTCAACCTTCCTAATGCTGGGACCCTTTGATACACAGTTCCTTGTATTGTGGAGACCCCCAACCATAGAATTAGTTCCTTGCTACGTCATAACTGTACTTTTGCTACCTTTATGAACCATAATATGAATATCTGACATGCAGGATATCTGATATTCGACCCCTGTGAAAGGGTCTTTCAGCCACCAAAGGAGTCGCAACCTATAGGTTGAGAACCACTGCCAGGTGTGCCCAAGAGGCTATCCTTCCTCAAACCTTCTCCATCTTCACCCTTACCACTCAGCTGCCTACCAGCCAGGTGACACGTTCTCTGCTGCATCCTCTGTTTAATACTTGCTGACATCTCAGATGGACTTGAGGAAATGTTGACAGACATTTTAGAATGTGTATAACCTCTAAATGTCACAGTCTGTATCTGGCAGGCGGCTTTAGCTGCTGTTTGCTGCCACCTAGTGGTTTACGGCTGCATAGGCCCGTATTACACAGTCTGCAGAATTCTGTAATTGCTCCCAATCTGAGGACACGTAACAACTGGGTAATTACAAGCCCGGCCTGCCTAGGTCTGCCCTCCCTCTGTGTTGGTATCCTTCCCCTAAATTATTCCTCTGTTGTATCCAATTATCCCCCAAGCTCCCTCAGTTGCAGATGTGTCTAATAATTGTTTCAACAGAGCCCAGACCAGGGTGGTTTTCAGTTAATCTGATCTGTTACTCAGGCTCATGTCTGGGTTCCTCCTTCAGTGTGTCAAAGGACACTGAAACATCCCAGTAGTATCAGGAACACACAGTCCATGTCACCCGATGTGTGTGTGTGTGTGTGTGTGTGTGTGTGTGTGTGTGTGTGTGATTTGAACAAACACGTGTGGTTCAAGTTGTCTGAAGGGCGGTCTGTCTGCATGTTGTTTATAAACCAGAGCTGCAGTTGAAAATTTCAGTGGGCTGACATAACAGGAGAGGTAGTGCCAGCCTGCTGCCACCCAGCTCCGTGACTATGGGAGGATCACATTCCCCTTGACAGAGGCTTTCACGGAGTTGACACTGGAGCCCTGGCAATCACGTTCTTGGGGTCCTACATTAACGGTGACTAAGATGGGATTTGAGCTAGTTTCAAAAATAGAAGTAGAGTGGAATAAAGTCATGACCCAGAGAGACAAACACCACATGCTGCTCCTCTACAGACTCTATATAGAAAAAGAAAAAAGAAGAAAGAAAGGAGAGGGAGGAAGGAGCGAAGGAAGGAGCGAAGGAAGGAAGGAAGGAAGGAAGGAAGGAAGGAAGGAAGGAAGGAAGGAAAGGAGAGGGGCTGGAGAGATGGCTCAGCGGTTAAGAGCACTGACTGCTCTTCCAGAGGTCCTGAGTTCAATTCCCAGCAACCACATGGTGGCTCACAACCATCTGTAATGGGATCTGATGACCTCTTTTGGTGTGTCTGAAGACACCCACAGGGTACTCATTTACATAAAATAAGTAAATATTTTTTTAAAAAGGAAGGTGTGATAGTTTGTATGTGCTTGGCCCAGCATAGTAGAAGGTGTGGCCCTGTTAGAGTGGGTGTGGCCTTGTTGGAGTAGGTGTGTCACTGTGGGTGTGGCAAATAAAACCCTCGTCCTAGCTGCCTGGAAGCCAGTATTCTGCTAGCAGCCTTCAGATGAAGATGTAGAATCCTCAGCCCCTCCAGCCCCATATCTGCCTGGATGCTGCCATGAGCCTTGATGATAATGGACCGAACCTATGAACCTGTAAGCCAGGCCTATTTAAATGCTGTCTTTATAAGAGTTGCCTTGGTCAGTCATGGTCTCTGTTCACAGCAGTAAAACCCTAAGACAGAAGGGATGAAGAAACAAGCAGAAAGGAGGCATTCAAGAGGAGAGAAGGAGAGGGTGAACAGGATTGAAGCGCCTTACATACTTGTAAGAAGGTGGCATCTGAGCCTATCATTATATATTAATATGCTCTAATAAAATACTTCTAGAAATTGATGACATATTTATTCCACCAGGCAATGGGGAGCTCTGGGGAAGAGGAAGAACCCACTTTACATGCCTGCCCCTCCTCCCCTTGGTCCTCTCCTCTTACCCTGACCTGCTATGCAGTATCTCCCAGAGGACACCACACACACATCTCCACCTTTGGTCATGGCAGGAGGAGACAGCATTTTCTTTTGCCCCTGGTCCTTGTGGTTGTTGCTTTCACACAGCATAACCTCCTACTGTGCCGAGCCACTGCCAGTTCTGTCTCCACATACACTGGCTCCTGCACCAGCCATTCCTTTAGGTACCTGAGGCCACAGCAACACTGTGGTCCCAGACCAAAGCCATAATCTCTTGGGGTCACAGTGAGGGGCATGGAAGGCCCTTCCTTCAAGTCAAGCTCAGAGCTCTGCTATACTCCCCGTGGCCTGAGATACCCCAGTACATACAGAGCTTGGAAAAACCAAAGGCCCTAATGTCCTCTTGGAGTGGATCCTTCTCTGGATGTCTGTCAGTAACCCACGAGCCTCTCTTCCTCTTGTGGTTCAGCCTCTCTGACTGGGAAGAGAGGGGGCAGCAAATCAGAGCCCCACAGCTTTCTCTGGGGCCAGGGTAGTGCAAATGGGAGATGGGGCCTTGAGGCTTCGGGTTCAGTACAGAAAGATGTCACCTAGATCTCTAGGAACACACTCTGGGAGATGTCGCAGCCATGTCCAGAGTGGGGAGTGTGCGGTTCTCTTCTGCATGACCCTCTTAAATGCCAATCAAGCGTCAAAAGCTGCTTTGGGAGAGACATGCGCTTTTCACCATAGAACCCCTGTGTGCATTTATAGAGGCAGAACCAGAGGCTGACAGTCAGAGCACAGTAGGACTGCAGCCATGGCTGCACAGAGCCGGCATAAGACTGCAGGGAAGCCTTGACAATGAGCTGAAAGTAGAAATACATGGTCTTAGCCATCCCAGGACTAATGTTCAGATTTATTTGGAACTGGAGAGATGGCTCAGTGGTTGGAGCACTGACTGCTCTTGCAGAGGGCTAGAAGGTGGCTAACGACTGTCTGTAAGTCCAGTTCCAGGGCATCTGACGTCTTCATCTAGCCTGCGTAGGCACTAGGCATGCAAGGGGTGCACAAACATACATTCAGGCAAAATAACCCATAGTCACACCATAAAATTAAATATTAAATTAGATGTATTTGCCAGCTTCCTTTTCAGCTTGGTTTCCAATGCAGGGTGATATTAGTGGCTGGCTCTAATTCCTTTGCTCATACAACACTAACACGATGCTGTGTCCTGCCCTCTGGGGACAAAGGTGCCCCGAGGGAGCAGCAGTCTAACCAATGAGGCAGCTGAGGCAGATGTGAGAGACTTTAGGAGAGTTCTGTGACCCTTGGAATCAAGGGCTGGCCTTCTGACCAGCAGGAGGAGGAGCCCCGACAGTACTGCTCTGAGAGTGGAAATCCACTGTGAATTTTGGCGTTTTGAATGGTGGAACTGTATCACAAAGATTGGGCTGTCTCTGTCAAAGGTAAGTCCCTGCCTGGCTGGTGTCTGATGGCTGGAGGCTGTACCATGAGCAAGTGTTCCGTAATTCATGTGATCATGTCCCGGGACAAGAAGAGTCTTGTTCTTTTTCTTTCTTTTCTTGTTTTTTAAATTAAATTTATTTATTCACTTTACATCCCAATATCAGCCCTCCTCTCTTTCCAGTAACCTCTCCTGCAGATCCTTCCCCCCATTCCACCCTCCCCTTCTCTGGGAAGTCAGAGGCCCCTCCTTGGTGTTAGTCCCCGCCCTGCATTAAGTCACTAGGGGAATCCTCTGTCACCTACACCAGACAAGAAAGTCCATTCAGGGGACAGGATCCAAAGGCAGGCAACAGGCTCAAGGACAGCCCTTGCTCCAGTTGTTGTGGGACCCACATGAAGACCAAGTTGCTTATACACTGCCTATGTGTAGGGGCCTTAGTCCAGCCTGTTCTCGCTCTTTGGTTGGTGGTTCAGTCTGTGCAAAGCCCCGAGGGTCCAGGTTAATTGACTCTGTTAGTCTTCCAGTAGAGTCCCTGGTTCGGGTCCCCCAGTCCTTCCCCCAACTTTTCTACAAGACTCCCTGGAACTCCATCTAATGTTTGGATGCGAGTCTCTGCATCTCTTTCCACTGGCTGCTGGGTGGAGCCTCTCAGAGGGCAGTTATGCTAGGTTCCCGCCTACAAGCATAACAGCATATCATTAATAGTGTCAAGGATTGTTCTTGCCCTTGGGATGGGTCTCAAGGTGGGACAGTCATTGGTTGGCCATTCCTTCTGTCTCGGCTCTTGTCTTTGTCCCAGCACATCTTGTAGTCAGGAAACATTTAGGATCGAAGGTTTTGTGGGTGGGTGACTGTCCTAATCTCTTCCACTGGGAATCCTGCCTGGCTATAGGAAGTGACCACTTCAGCATCCATATCCCCCACTGCTAGGGTCTTCCCAATAGACGCCCTGGGGCCTCTCCTCCTCCCAGGACTCTAGCATGTCCTAGAGATTGATCCCCACCACCACTGATTTCCCTTCTTTCCCCTCTGCTCTCCCTACATCTGATCCCCATCCCTGCTTCTCCTGATCCCCCACCTCCCTCCACCCCTGTCCTTTCAACAAACCCTTTGTCATGGGATTATGTCATTGGGCAGCATTTTCCACTAGAAATTGGCATTTTTGTAGCAAGAAGAAAAAAATACACATATGTGCTTGTGTTTGACGGAGGAGGTAATTGGATGGGCAGGGAGCGAGAAGAGCTGGCTAGCGTGGGTCTGCATAGCTGAACACCCATTGTGCATCTCTCACTACCTCATGCCCACGGTCAATTGTTCCCTGCCCCAGGAGGACAGACCCAAGGCAACCACAAGCACGTGACAACTCGTTTTTGTGCCACAGTTTGTGCTGCTGACTTGCTGGGTAGAGTTTGGATGGCCTTTGTTTAGACATTTCTGATTTTTTTTCTTAAACTAGTTGGCACTTCCAATTTCCATTATCCAAAGTATTATCGCCAGCTGTTCTGGTTTAGCAGAGAATGTGAAAGTCACCAGTGAGCATAGAGCTTATTCTTACTGTGGCTTCTCGAATGTTCTGTAAACACAGATACTTCAATCTTTTAGAACTATGGCTTTGCTTACTCTTTCCCCCTTTTGGTAGAAAAGTGGCTCTGTGGTTTAAGGAACCTAAAGAGAGGTGTATGAGGGCTTCTCGCGTGTCAGAAGCCATTGTGAAATGGCAGGATTGTGAGCTAAGTGTGAACACGTGAGAGGCATGTGGATTAAATCCCCTCAAAATACATGCTATTCTAAAAGAGCAGGGAAAAGCCATTGGCAAATGCCTTTTGGGGTTTCCCAGGCCCAGAATGGCATGCCCCATTTTGCTGATCTGAACCAGCGGCCAGCTGATCCTGTTCCCCATGAGGAGTCTCCACAGGGGAGGAATTACAGCTAACTTACGCTGGAGAAAAGTGGCATCGTAGCACATCAGAAGCCTTGGGTGAGCCTAGGGCAGAGGTGGGTGTGGGTGGACACGTGGCAGCCACACACTTTCAGAGAGGCACAGGGATTCCTTTGAATAGAAGGTCTGAGTGTTCAGGACAAAATACGTAGACATGTCTATGTCATGCAGAAGCCAACATCATTGAATCTGCAATGGGATACACCCAACTGGGAAGAGGAACACATTCACACAGGTTCCAGTACCACATCGCCACTGGTCAGGGTCCAGACACCCCTCAACAGAAAGTGGACAGACAGCACTCGCAAATGCCTGATGTGAGCCCATCTTGTCAAGTCTGGGATGGTATGGAGAACTTACTGGTGTTGGTGCCATATTGGTATTGGGCACAAATGCTCAGGGAGCTGACCCCAAGCTCACACCCATGAGGTCACAGCTAGAATATCTATTTCTGCTAGAATCAGACCATATGATCCATTTCCCTTCTTTCTGAGTGTTCAGAGGGAGAATTACTGGCTCTTCTGTGACAGTCTATGTTGAGGTGAGTGGTAAAAGAATTGCATATATGTTCAGCCGTCACTTTTTCTTAATTTCTAGAATGTTTCTAACCAACCGACTCTCTCTTAATGATAACCCTGTCAGGCAGGACCGACTTCATCTGCTCACAGTGTTTCCTAGCTTATGGCAGAAAGGCTTACACTGGACGAAACGCCGGAAGCGACGGCGGAAGGACATGGACACATTTCCCCTGTTCTGCTGCCCGTTGCTTACTTTTTGCTGTTAATTTCTAACCCTTTCATACCCACCGTAGTTTCAAGATGCAAATGCTGACTGTGTGTTAAATATAGAAAGGGATCCATTCTTTAGAATAGAAATGATATCAGCTCTCTTGGGACAGTGTGCTACATTGCTCTCTCTCCACACAGACAGACACAGTCCACACCGTCATGGTCATGTTGAAAACTCCCACTGTAGCCAAGCACATGGGCTCCCTGAGCCTCTGGGTGGTGTGGGTGATATGGGAATTGCTTGAGGTTATGGTCGTTTTCTGGCCTATTTTGGGTTCCCGGTATGTTACAGAGGCCCTGTGTCAGCTTCTCTGTCCCTTGTGTTCACCATGCAAGCGAAGTCCCTGACTCATGCACTTTGCGTGTCTTGCAGGGGCATCGTTGTTCACCTATGGCACAAGCGAGGTCAGGAATGCTGTATGGAGAATACACGCATGCCTCTCATTTGCCGTGTGCGTATGTGATAGGATAGACATGTATGTGTAGGTGCACATGCACATGTGTGTGTATAGAAGAGTGTGGGGGCCAGAGGCCAATCTTGGGAATCATTCTTTCCATACCTCCTATCCACTTGTTTTTGAGACGGTCTCTTTGAGACACTGGGTGCCATCTCTCAGGACCGGTCTGTCTCTACTATGTCCTGCTTTTGTTACGTGGGCTCCGGCGCTTGAACTAGGCTCCTCATGCTTCATGAACTTTATGAGCCTTGCCGCTGTCTTCGAAGGATCACTGCCATGACACTGGACAGGTCCCCACCAGGGACCTCACCCCTTGATTTATAATCTCTTTGGCACAGTCTCTGTCACCTGGAGGGGACAGTCACACTTTCTAGAGACTGGCACGAAGACACCATTGTAAGGCCATCATCCTGCAATCTCTAAAACAGAGAAAACGAGTTCACCATTTCTTCAGCCGTCCCTGATAGGAAACGGCGTATCCTCTTCAAGCCGCCGGCAGTGTTTTTGTCACCCTCACCCAGTGATGCTGGAGAGGAAGCCTCCGTGGTATGGGGGCTGGCGTTTCTGAGCTCATACTTCACCCACTGCTTGAGCAGAATGACCACAGATGATTGAAACTTACATCCTCATCATCGAACCCTTTCCTTCTAACAGCTTAGGAACCCGTAACCATTCCTGACTTCTCTGTTCAGCAGCTTTCGGGGCTGCTGGGGAGGGGCTCAGCAAGAGGCAACTTTCATCCCGCAGCTTCTGGCTGGCGTGGGGCCTCTCTGGCTGTTTCTATTAGGTTCACAACATCTTGGACTGACTGTGGTAGGCACGGTGGTACCCTCGAATGCAACCTGTCCGCTCTGTAACTCAGGTCGGTGTCATCCTGCCTGTGGTGGTTGGAATGAAAATGGTTCCCACAGACTCAAAGGGAGTGGCCTTCCTGGAGATGTGGCCTTGTTGGAGGAAATGTGTGGATAGGGGTGGGCTTTGATGTTTCAAAAGTGTAAACCGGGCTCAGTGTCTCACTCTCTTCTTGCTGCTTGCTGGTCCTGATGTAGAACTCTCAGCTACCTTTCTAGCACCATGTCTGTCTGTACACCACCATCTTCCCATCACGACGATAATGGACTAAACCTTTGAACCGTAAGATAGCCCCAATTAGAAGTTTCCTCATAAGAGTTTCCGGGTAATGGTGTTTCTTCACAGCAATAGAAACCCAAACTAGGACACTTTCTAAGCCTCTTTAACAGTGATGGGCTTCTGAGTGACTTAGTCCCCTCTTCATGGGAATTTCTCTGGAGCATAGTGTGTGTTTTTTATTTTTTTTTTTTTAAAGCAAAGGCCTCTGTTGGAACCCCAGGTCTACCACCTCCTAAGGTTGCAATTTTGGGAAAATTACCTCATTCTTCTGAGACTTTCCCTTTCCCAAGGACTAGAGGAGTAATCCCATCTGCCTGGGGAGGCTGATCTGTGCAGGCTAAATGAGAGAAGGCATAGGCTGTGGGCTCAGCCGCTGCCAGGTGGAAGCTGTTGGAGCTATTGACGTTTCCATAAGTTTAAAGAAGGGGAGGGAGGGAGGGGTGGAGGGAGAAATTTCATTCTGGGCCCTTTAAAAGAGTCAGACTGACTGAACTGCAGTCTAGCTCTTTGATCTGATTAAATGACCCAGGGGGGAGACCCAGAGCAGCTATCTATCCCGATACACCCCCTGTCCTGTGGAGATCACAGGCACAAACACAACCGTAATCAAGGGCTTCAAAGAGTCAGAGGAGACAAATTTATTTACTTAGTGCCATGTGAGGTATAGACCCAGCAGCTGACCCCAATAATTCCAGCAATCCGTCACAAATTTTTTCCTTTAGTCTTAAAAACTTCACACATTTCTTTTTCTTCTCCTCCTCTTCCTCCTCCTTCTTCTTCCTCTTCCTCCTCTTCTTCCTCTTCCTCTTTTTCTTTGTCTCCTCCTCTTCCTCCTCCTTCTCCTTCTCCTCTTCTTCCTCCTTCTCCTTCCTCTTCCTCCTCCTCTTTCTCCTCCTCCCCCTCCTCTTTCTCCTCCTCCTTCTCTTCTTCCTCTTCTCTTCCTCTTTTTCCTCTTCCTCCTCCTCTTTATTCTGTCTCTCCTTACCCCTTCTCCCTCTCCCTCTCTCCCCCCATCCCCTACCACTGTATCTTGCTTCCTGTTCTCCCCTAGGGATCTAATTATGAGTTTTACATGAACTGAAGTACCAGTGTCTCTACTGACCTAACTCTTGGATCAGATTCTTGTCTCCCTTTGAGGTGGGGAGGTGAGGGAGTGAGCTTGGCTCAGCAGCCTTTGGGGACTCTGATTTGCTGCGGCCTCTCGGGATTCCGACATCCCTGTGCATCAGCTGGACCACTGAGGGCCTTGCAAAATATTTTTAGTGGACTTAAACATCTATTTTAGGTTTCCCCCTCTCATTCCCAGTTTCTGTTGCAAACACTCAGGACTGTGCAGATCTTGGCAATATTACACGGGAGGATGTCTAAACGAACGCTATTTTAACATTTATCTCCAACTTGGCGTACAATTTATAGATTTTAAAATTGCTTTGAGGCCATCTAACAATCATTTCTGCTCATACTATCCTGAAAAGCCAGCTGTCATCTTTATCTTGTGCTGAAGGAGAGATGAATTCACAGAATAAATTCAAACCCTTCAGCGCTGACAGTCAGGTCCGAGGATCAAGCTATGTCGAGTCCTGCTTGCTTTTGTGAATGATTCGTCTTCCCTATTAGGTTCTTATCAGTGTGAATGACTGTGTTCCTAAGGATAAGGGTATACATTAAACATTTAATGTAATTATTTAGTGGGGGTTTGGGGGACACTCAAGTGCTGTGGCACCTGTGAGAAGGTTGGAGGACAGCTTACAACAGTTGGTGCTCTTAACTGCTACTCCCTGTTTTGAAACTCCTTCTTGACTCGTCTGTGAAACAGGATTTGGTAAAGACAAAAGGAGAGCTCTCAAAGCAATAACTGTGACACCGGCCCTGTGCCTGTGACATGTGGCCGTGGTTAACTGAAACCTTCATCAGCCCTCCCTGAGCCGTTGACTCCATTGAGATGTTAGACTTTTTGATGGGTTGGTCATCGCAGTAATGGTGCGGCACGCTCAATTTCCCCTAAAATGCTCAACCCTCCTAGTCCCTGCCAAGGCCTCTGGGGACTCCAACATTCCTGTGTGTCAATTGGACCACAAATGGTGAGGGGGTGGCAACAGGAATATATACTTCTCTGGTGGTTTGCATTTGTGGTGGTTTGACTGTGACACACACACACACACCTGTGTACACACACACACACACACACCTGTGTACACACACACACACCTGTGTACACACACACACACACCTGTGTACACACACATACCTGTGTACACACACATACCTGTGTACACACATACACACACCTGTGTACATACACACACACACCTGTGTACACACACACCTGTGTACACACACACACACACACACACATGCACATACTTCCCTGTGCGGACACACACATACATGCACACATGCACATACTCCCATGACTCCTTCTAGGCTCCTGTACTTAAACCCTTGGTCTCTGCTAGGGGTGCTGTTTAGGAAAGTTGTGGAACATGTAAGAGGTGGGCTCTCACTGGAGGAAATGGGCCAATGGCAGTGGCCTTGAGGCTTTATAGCTGACTCTCCGCTTCCTGAATGTGGACGGTCTGTGGCCTCAGCCTTCTCCTGCCAACCTGCTTTCCCTGCCTTCTGCCATGTCTTGACCACCATCATGGACTGCATCCTCCAGAAAGGCCAGAATGAATTAATTTATGTCAGATATTTTATCAGAGCAATGAAAAAAAAAGGCCTTATTATGTTATGGGAAAAAAACAGCAAAATTTTCATCAATGTGAAAAACAGAATCTTAAAACATGTATGTTCTTGGGACTCCAAACACATCTTTGAGAACGTGGAGGAGAAGATGAGCAGTCTTTCCTCAGACGTTTGTGTGTCTTCTTCATTGTGTTTCAGTGAATCGGAGAGCAATTTCAGGAAGGAAAAGTCTCTCTATTTTTATCATCCAGATTGAAGGGGGACCACATGTTTGTTTTTGCGTCTAAGTTTAAAACGCATCCATGACATTTAAAAACACATACGATTCTATAACAAGAACTTTATGTCAAACTCAAACATTGAGCCTAATCCCAAGTAAGATTTTTTTCCCCCTTTTGAGCTAAAAAAAAGTCTCTTTAAATAAAGCCCAGAGCACAGACGTTCTGTAAAGCAGGGCCAGGTTGTCACAGTGAAGGCGGGAGGTGGGGTCCCTTGAGGGGACTTGAGAAAGCAATGCCAGAAGTGACTGCTGCCTTCACAGATGTCCAGATGTTTTCAGAGCGAGTGACAGGCAGTCCCTGCCGAGCCCAGTCCCAAAGGAACCATCTCCCCGTGGACTTTGTCTTGCTTCCCTGAGCTGTCTTCATCACTCTGTCTTGTTTTGGATCCCTCCAGATCTCATCAGCCTTTAGCGATGGAATTCAGAGAACAGGTATTTGAACGACAAGAATTTGAACAAAGCGGCCATGGTGGGCTTGAATGGGAACGGCCCCTGTAGGCTCCTATGTTTAAATGCCGAGAGTTCAGTCACACGCTGCCACCGCGATGGTGCTTCTTCACCTCTCACGTTGGAGAAGCCACACAAGCTCAGTGTCTGGCTGCCATCGTGCTGTGGGCAGGGCCAGAAGTTGTTTCCTGACACAGACAACACCAGAATGAACCAACCCTGTGATCTCGGTGATCCGGAGTGACTATTCTCTTTTGTCTAAAGGCACGGAGAACAGGCTACCATCGCCTATGGTTCCCCAACCACGCTGCTGGATGCCAGAACCTACTGAGCATGTTTTAAAAGCACCTGTGCATGGTATAATTGGCCTCATGTGTATTTCGTTAGGATCTGGAGACAACCCACCCTATCACGGTCTGCTAACCTGAGCCACCCAGCGCAGTGGCCTAGCACATCCAGACATGTGCTCCACACCGGAGCCAGCTCAGACAGTCCCAGCACCAGATGGTCTCCGTTTGAACTCTCTAAGAAGGTGGGACTTTACCTCTGGGGGGAAATGTGGTGTGAGAAGGGAGACCACTGTGCGTGCTGGCTTGGAGTGTGCACATCCCGTAATTGCTGCAGAATCTGGGTATGCGAGGTGGGTGGTAGAGCAGGTGCCCTCCTCTTATTCATCAGCTGTGTCTCTCAATGGTGGTATATCTTTGAAAGAAATGTGTCGTTTTTCTAGAATGTATACATTCTTTCCCTTTCCCTTTTCGAGAGACCAGTCAGGCTGGTCTCAAGATTGCTACAGAGCTAAGGATAACTTTGAACTTCCCAGTCTCCTGCTTCTGCCTTCCAAGTGCTGGATTACAGGCCTCTGTTGCTTTGTTCATATTTGCTGGGGACCAGCCCCGGCTGAGGGCAGGGCTTGGAGCAGGTGGATGCAGGAGCGGCCAGCCAATCAGGCCTCCTCTTGGGAAGCCCACATGAAACCGTTTCTCCTCCAATGTTAGGTACGGGATGATCCCCCAAAAGGACTAGGAAACGATGGCCCAGGATGATTGTTTCCAATAGAACCTAAAATGAGCAGAATCGACATGGCGTAGGGTATCGAGATTTTTAATTAGGGCCATTGCAGAACAGCTGACCCCGTAACCCGGAGGTCTGGGTGGAGCAACTGCCCCTAACCCAAGAAAAACATCCACGAGCAGAAGCTCTATTTCAAGAGCAGTTAGATGCAGGCCATGTGGAACCTACAACAAGTCCTCGGAATTCTCCAATTTTTGTAATTAAGAAAAAAAAAATCAGGAAAATGGAGATTGTTACAGGACCTCAGGAAAAAAAAATTATCAAACTACGGAAGCCATGCGAGCCCTCCAGCCTGGTCTCCCTCCTGCCGTGATCCCCAGCGGATGTAGGATAATAGCTGTGGATCTGAAAGACTGTCTCATGCTTACGAATAACATTTGTTAATGACCTAAATGTTTATCTAAACAATCAGTTCTAAGACAGACTTGACTTTCTGTATAACTGTTTTTCCCCCACTGGGGAACTTTCATTAATTTCATTCTTGTTGGCAGCAGTTCTAGCTTTAAGAGAGAGGCCTTTAACAGAGAGAAGTGTGTCAGCAAAAGGTGTGTAGCACATTTCCACCAAGGGCAGTGAAGGGCCAGTCCAGGTGGTCCAAGCACTGGAACGTTGTCAAACAGCACCTTCAGGATGCTTGGCACTGCCACATCTTATGTGGCACTGGGGACCAAACCCAAGGCTTCATGCATGCTAGGCAAGCACTCGGCTGAGCCGTGCCCCAGCCCCCGTTGTACGTATTTCCAGAGCACACCTGCCTGAAGGCTTTATTACCTTGAAATAAGCTACCTTCCCTCTCTGCCTGTTGCAATCGTAGAGACCTTCCAAGAACAGTCCGAATATCGCTTCCTGAGTGACGGAACTGTTCTAGTTTTCAGCCCCCTAATAGTGCCCTTGGAGGCCACAAAGCTCACCTTGCCTGGGCACCACTGGGATTGGGAATAACTAGATAAGAGAGTCTCCATTAACCTGACCTGAAGGTGACATCGTGGTATCTGGCATGCATCGAGTGCTCAAATAGCAACCATTGCACGTCCCATGTACAGTACCCATGGATGTGGGTAACCGGGACCCGTGTTCCAATGAGAAGACCCCTTTGCTGAGACGGGGTTGTATGCAGGCCTGACGAATGCCAGTACGGCATGGCCATGGCCGCAGCCCCATCTCAGTGTGCAGGGATGATGGTTGCACAGGTGAGAGTAGGGATACGTGCACTTTGTCTCCTCTTCTAAATAAATACAAGTTGTTTCTCTACTGTTTCTCTCTACTGTGTTTCTTTCACCTACCTGCTCACTTTCTTTCTGCCCCAACACATGTGCACGCACACACACAGAAAGACCGAAGACTCCTCCCGTCTCCACACAGACTCTCTGCTCCCGTGTGACAGCATAGCCCCTACTTTATGCTCTAAGGCTGGCAGAATCACGCTTAGAATCGTGAGAAGCAACCTTGAATCTTTTAAAAGCAGTTTCAACTGTTGAAAATGGGCCTGAGGGCAGGCACTGCCTGTGGCTGAGCGCTCTGAAATGTTCTGAACCCTGCCTTGTGAGGAGGGAGCCGCCAGTGTTACAGTTCTGAGCTGGTACAATTTACCGTGCCACTTCCGGCAATGACCAGCAGAGGGCACTCACCGCTCAGAACTGTAACCTCTGTTTCCCTCTAGTCAGAAGGAAGAAAAACAAAGCAAATTACACTACGCATTTGCTTTTAGGGCACACACCATTTATAGGGAGGCTCAATAACTTTGAAGCTAGTTAATGTGTATACTTTTTACAGAGTGTGAGGGGTGGACCAGACTTACCAGCTCTGATAGTTCTTCTACAAAGACACTCCTGGATCAAATCAGAAGGATCTACTTCCTGTCTTTTGGGCTGTTGCCCACATTCAGGGAATTTAGAAGGCTAGCAGTCTTACAAAGTATCCAGGCAATTCCTGCTCTCATGCTGCAGTGCTGTGATTGGCTGATTGTGTTGGGCAGACATGTGCTTCTCCAGTATTTCCAGCTGTACCAGGGTCCCATCTTCCCCAGTCCTGCCTGCTTCAGAGCCAAGAAAGCAGAACACAGCATCGCCTAGCGATGCTCAAGAGACCGCAAACACTGCGCAGGTACTCAACACAGACACTTACGGGTGCCCTTGTAACATTTCCTGTGACTAAATGGGAATCTGGCACAAGTCTCGTGCAACCCGCCGAGTCACAGTAAGTACTGGAGAGCGGCATCCTTGTGTCTTAGGAGTGATTATCCCTCGGACCAACCCCTTACCCCTGACACCTGCTGCTGACATTCAGACCCACGTGCCAGGCAGAGAACCGCTCAGAAAGGACCAATACTCTTCTCCATTGTCTGTGTTTGTGGCCCAGGATAAATCTCAGGCTTTTAAGGAAAAAGTTAACATTTTGCAGTCGGTCACCGTGGACTTGATTTTTGCAATGTTTAATGACACAGAGCATCCGCGACACGGTTGGAAGTGGTGTCCCTGAAGTGACATTTTATGTTGTGTGCTTCAAGAGCCAGGACTTCCCGGAGACCCCCTGTGTGACCTACTCATTGGAGATGCAGAGAGCTTCCGTTAGGCCCGAGTTGGCTTCTGGATTTTAATGAACTACAGAACACAAGGGTGGTGAGGACAGTTTCTGACTCCTCTCATCCATCTGCTACAAAGCTGCCACAGACAGACTCCACATCACATGGAAGAATTCCCACAATTCTGTCTCCTAGCCATGTGACTGCATGAAGTCAGAGTTCTCTCATGAACCTCCCTCCAGAAGAGGAGATCGGGTTTCTATGATGACCCTCTTCCTTCAAATAAAGCCACACATCTAAGAGATTTTCAAAATGTCAGATGTAAAACAGGACTGTTCTTTCAGAGTATTGCTCTCCATGGTAACATGTTACATATATTAACATACAACGGTCTTTCCCTGCTATTTTAAGTGTACTAATAAGTAATTGTAAATTTTGTTAGTGTTAATTTCTGATAATTAACATTGATTCACAAAACTATATAGCTGGAACCAGGGATGGCTTAGTAGGTACAATGAATGATACAGGAGCATAAGGGCCCGAGTTCGGATGTCCCCCACCCACGTTAATAAAGATGGGCCTCTAACACCAGCACTCGGAAAGGAGGGACAAGAGTGTCTCGGGGTCTTGGTGGCCAGTCTAGCTGAAACCATGAGCTCTGGGCGCAGAAGAGATACAGTCTCAAGAATCCGAGGTAGAGAGTTTCTGGTCTTGAGGATCGTTGTTACAAAGTTACCATCACTGAAAGACCATCTCTAACAATGTTACAGAAAATCAGAAAATGGCCCCAAGGGGTACTCTCTGCACTGTACACTCTCTTGGGCCCAGTGTACATGAGAAGTACACACCATCAGTTCTTCTCTGATGAGTGAGGTGGAACACGGATGAGCTGCTTTGTGTGTGAGCTTATCCCCCTCTCACACAGACATTTAATCAACAGCTCTGCTGGAGGGGGCGGAAAGAGAAGTGCTTTGGTGATTGCTATTGCGTGTGTTTTCTGGAAGGTCCCCAAGACAACAACAGACTTGACCTGTGCGAGCAAAGAGCTAGCTTGGACTGAACATAGTGGCAAGTAGCCACGTGACCCAGGGGAGCAGAAGCATGATTTAGGTTCAAATCAGGCTGATTGGTTTGGGTTCAAAGGAATACAGTCATTCACATTTGAATGGTTCAGATTTAACTTTGTTTTTATCTCTGATAACTACAAATATCAGAGAAAGGTAGCTTTCAAAATCAGGAAAATGGTCTCACCAGTCGCTACCAAAAATAAACCCGTAATAGGGACAGTGGACAGGTCCAGTGGCTTACGGCATGTGGACTGGCTGGCTTCAGAGAGAGGCACTTATTGTGTATTGGAGGGAGCCGATTTGTGTTTGAACGCGTTCACACTGTTCCCCAGGCTGCGGCCTGATCAGGCAGCTGCCTGCTTCTTTTGCATCCCTCTCTGCTATCTGGCTGCACTTCTTTCTGTCAGTTCAGTTGCACAAGCTGACAGCTTGAAGACATTCCTGCTTACCTCAGTGTTGTGACTTCTAACAATGCAGGATGTTCCTGTGGCACACATGTAGCCAGCGTATCAGAAGCCATTCCAGCAATCTACGGCCACCTGAGTCAGCTTAATCACAGGTGCCATGCTGTGTAAAGAACTGTTCAAGTATTCTGGCTGCCTTGACAGTGGCCAGCACATTCTAGCAAGCCCTGCACACACAGCCAAGTATCTCACCCAGTTCCCTGCTCACAAACTCTAAAGGGGCTTTGTGTGGAGTCTCTGCTTCTCTGGTTGCATCTATAGGGATAGATTTTTTGACAGAGTAAGTTTACTTTGTAAGAAATTGCTTTTTTGGGGGGATGACCCAGCGAACCCTGGTGTCATCTACTACATGTATGAACCAGGACCTATATCTATCTACCTTAGGCTTCATCCTACCCAAAGACTCGGGACCCTGACTGCTATTTTCTATTTGAACCTGGTCGAAAGATCATTCCGAGGTAGAAGCAGCATTTGTTGAGCCTTAAAAACAAAACAGGGAGTTTTTAGAAGGACATAGCCTCTTAAACATACCTGACAGATTTCCCAGTGGAGAGTTTCTTCCCAGAGGACACGGGGAGAGGAGGAGGGTGGCTGAAGGAAGGTAGGAGGAGAGCAGGAGGAGGGCAGGAGGGGACTGGAGAAGGGCGGAAGGGGTGGGAGGGGACAGGAGGGGATGGGAGGGGCAGGGAAGAGGGCGGGAAGAGGGTGGGAAGGGGGTAGGAGGGGGGGAGGGGGCGGGAAGATGGCAGGAAGGGGCTAGGGAGGGAGTGGGAGGGGGCGGAGGAGGGCAGGAAGGGGATAGGACGGATGGGAGGAGGGTGGGAGGGGGGGGAGGAGGGTGGGAAGGGGATAGGAGGGGGCGGGAGGGGGGCGGGAGCAGGGCAGCTTTGCTTTCTTTTGCATTTCATGTTGATTTTCTTCCTCTGCTGGTTTTCTCTATTCCACAGACAGCTGAGAGCTGGGCTAGCTCACTCTTTGGGCTTCCTGTCTTTAGCTAATGAACTAAAATGGGGTTTCACAGGCTGTACCACTGACCACCGAAGTGAGAAGCAGTAAGGGGGAGGCTAGGTGCCTTCAGGGACACTGTCCAGCGCCACCTCAGATTCCCCTTGCCTTCCTGCTGGGTGGGTTTGCTGAAGCCTGCTGTCTGTAATAGCAGCTTTCCCTTTGTGGGTAGGCAAATCTATCTGTCTTTTACGATCAGCTTGTTCTGATAATGCAACTCCACAGACTTGTCACCGCACTGGCAGCGGGGATGGGTGGACCACCTTGGCTATGCTGGGAGCTCTGCAAGGCTTCCTCTCTCTGATTCTAGGGTCCGGAGAGAGGCTCACCCTGCCGTGAGAGCTGCCTGCATTTAACGGGTCTGATGAAGTCATAGGCACTGACAGCTCTGAGCCCCCAAGGCACAAAGAACACATTTTGTTGTTGTTTTGAGACAGGGTCTCTCTCTATTATCTCTGACTGACTGGAACAGACCAGTCTGGCTGCAGACTCACAGATACCCATCTGCCGCTCGCTGCCTCCTCAGAGTTGGGATTAAAGGCCCAGACTAAAGGGCACATTTTCTGTGGATTCTACAAGCCTCACCAACAATCTGAGGCTGTCACACAGCCTGGGAATGTCAAACATCCTCAAGGACCAACGGTCCCCAGACTCACTCTCCAAAGCCAGACACAGCCCCCTGCTTTCCCTGTGGCTAGCACCGTAGTAGGCAGCCGTCATGGGGATGGCATTTGTTGCATGGAAGACTTTCTGTGTAATTAATTAATGACAGTCTGGAGGCTACAGACCTGGTCACCAGTCAGCTCTACAATCTCTTAATTAAATACACCGAGGAGAATATAATAAATCATGGTCATATTTAGCAGATGTTGGCAGATTGGTGTACCATAGGAATCTACGAGTTGAGCACTATGATTTAATGCTTGTTTTCTCCCATTCATTCTATAGGCTCTGGGAGCCCCCATAGTCTCCCTGTGAGGCTGAATAGATCATAAATAACATCCCACAAGCGAGCTTTACGATCAGCTCAAGAGCTGGCCAGAGGTGGGTAAGCATGTCGGCAGGGGAGTCCCGGCAGCACAGAGGAACTTCGCTCTCATTTTTTCAGGTTAAATCGTTTTCCCCCAGGACCACAAGAAGGAAGCCAGTTGAAGATCCCTCTGCCGGAAGGATTTTCTGCTTTCAAGCTTCCGTTACTTACCAGGGGTGGCTCTTTGTCCCTTGTGTTGGAGGATGATATATTGAGTTCCTTCCAGGAACCCTTGTTTAGAAATTTACTGCAACAGCCATTAAAACCTTGACCTAAGTCCTTTTGGGGGTCAAGTGTAGCAAAACATGTTATGACATCATTCGTCCTCTCCCATTTCTGGCGGATCCCCTCATGTGATAAGGTTTTAATTAGATACACGTGTTATCAGTTTCAAAGCACATATGGAATTTGCATGTCCACTTTTGTGTCTAAAGGTCTCTGGACCCTTTATGACCCATACTGTGCAGGATAAAGCCACTTCTCCTAGCACACTGGAGGCTCAGAAAGATGCTGTGTCCGCACTGTAATACAATTTGCAGCACATAGCCTGTCCTGTGATCCATGCAAATGCTACAGAGAGGTGGCAGTTTGATTCGGAATTGTACCAAGAGCTCCTAAGCAAGCCCTGACGTCACTATGCAGGGAAGCTGGTGCTTATGTAGAGAGCAGAAATGGTGTGCAGGCTGGCCAATGGCTCAGTGGCCAAGAGACCTGAGAGCCAATCTCCAGTATCCATGTAAAAGCTGGATAGAGAATGGCAGATCCGTAACCCTAGGGCTGGGATGGTATAGACAGACAGATTTACTGGCCAGTCAGTCTGGCCAATCAGTGAGTCTCAGGCTCAATGAAAGACCCTGTCTCAAAAAAAAAAAAGTGTGGAGCACTTGAGAAACAAGATACCCAGTGCTAATACACACACACACACACACACACACATCTATATATATAGATAGATGTGTGTGTGTATACACATAAGTATATCTGCATATGCATGTATATAAGCATATCTGCATATAATACATATATGTATATATGCATATATACACACATGCATACATATATGTGTGGATATATATACATATATATGCATACAATACACACGCACGCACACATACATGCACACACACAGGTGCACACACATACATCATAGTCACTTAGACACACACCCCACTGGGAGTATACAAATCCACCGTGAGGTGTGCTCCACGGTTAATTATTTTTCAGCTGAGCTATGTTGTACCCAACCCAGGCTACACCCACCTGGGAGTGGGACTGGGGTTTCATTTTACTAAGTTTTCAGGCATTCCCTTATACTGAAGTTTAGGAGTCCTCCCCCTATATAATTTTGCAGGAGTGATATAATAGTTCCTCTTAAAAGAATTCTTTTATTCACCTTAAATTATAACAACGTCAAAAGTCAGAACTGAAGGCAATTTTCAACGAGCTAATCGAGCTTGTTAGCTTGAAATGAGGACACATTAAGGATTTTATTCCCGTCTCTGGTTTCCAGATAGCTGGAATTATAAATGAACACTTATATAAAAAATATTAAATTCTAGGTTTCTGGTAATGCACATTACCAAGCTCTGTGAGAAACAAGGTCTTACCAGACACCAGATCTGTGGACACGTTTAGCTTGCTCTTCCCGGTTTCCGATGTGCGTGCACGAGACGTCTGTGTTTGTAAGTTGATCTGCATCAGGTATTTATAACTGACACAGATGCTTGATTTAATTAATGCAAAAAAATAAATAAAGGCAGATCTCACCTTGAGGGTCTACAAGTTTGTTTATTCTGGAGGCAAATCTAAATGCTCAGAGCCCTGGAAAACAACTTACATTTCTCCAATCTAGGGAGCTGGCGGTTTCATGGAAGTTTTTATAAAACAAATAGAGTTGAAGTTGGTCCAGTGGTTAAGAGCTCTGGCTGCTCTTGCAGAGGTTCTGAGTCTGTTTCCCAGTCCTACACTGCAGCTCCTGTTTCATGAGCTCCAATATCCTCTTCCAGTTCTTCAGGCACCGGGTACCTAGGTGGTACACGTATCATGGGAGAAATGCATGCAAACACATAAAATAAAAAATCTTTAGAAACAGAACAGAAATAATAAATGTACCAAGACATCTCTTTAACACATTGGCTGAAAGGGAGGTTACAGAAAGGTAGGGAGACCTCTTTAAGATGTCTCAAATATGATCGGACTGTGAATAGCTTTCTGGATGGTTGGAAAACCAGTGTTCTGCTGGGTGATGGTGCATGCCTTTAATCCCAGCGGTCGGGAGGCAGAGGCAGGCAGATCTCTGTGAGTTCAAGGCCACACTTGAACAGAGTCTACAGAGCAAGTTCTAGGATAGCCAGGGCTACACAGAGAAAGCTTGTCTCAGGGCTGTGAGTGAGATAGGAAAACCAATCCTCTCTTCATATACATCCCCAAGGATTTACCTATTGGTCACAAAGCTGTCCAGTCCAGTCCAGAAGATGCCAATCAGTGCTAAAAATGGCCCAGGACAATTTGGCCCTGGACTTGGGACATTCCAAACTCTGCATGATCACTGAGGGTCTAGTCTTTCAATCGACCTTGCAGAAGGTTCAGTGGAAGGTCTGGCTTCTTTCTAGAACTTTCATTCGCAGTCTGCTTCCCTGCTGAGAGTCTCTGCTGGGCACTGGTCCTGTACAGACCCTCCCTAGCCTTCCAGGGCCGCGTCCTGACAGAGTGAGCCTGTCCAGCCCCAGTTCACTCACATCGCTGCTACAGCCCCTCAGTGCAGGCTCAGCCTCACGCATAGATAGATCACGCTCTCAGCCCTCTTTTGGGTACTTTTTGCAGCTAGAACTGCCTGATCTTGCAGCCCAGCATAGCAGGCTCTTGGTGTCTCAGCAAGCCACATCCCTCTTTACCTCCTGGAACCTGCAGTCTGTGTGCCTGGCCTTAGTGTCTGAGAGCCTCTCCAGTCTTTCTAGCCTCCTCGGGGTGACAAGGGAGACTAGCTCCAATTTTACTGCAGAACCATCAAATATCAGATACTGGAATGAGCTGTATGAAGCTACTCCAAAGCTTAGAAGTGTCAGGGTGAACAGGGACAGTAGCTGCTCTTGTTCCAAGTCCATTCTGTCTGCTCAGTATAGTACCTAACCTCAGAAGAATGACTCTCGCTGTCTGACCAGGGGCAAATTCCCGTGCCTCTCTGTTCTGTGCAAACGAAGACAGACAACTTGGGTCAAGTGTTGGCTGCAGTTCTTGGCCCTCAGGAATGCTGACCACTTCCAGCCAATGTCACTGTTGTGAAGCCCTCCCCTGCCTCAGACTCTGTAAGGAGGAGGCCTGGGTGCCTTTCTCCAGTGTGAGTGAGCGTGGTGAGCAAATCCTCTCCCGCTGCTCATTTTAACTCACTCGGAGTTTAAGTGCTGGCTTGCTGGAGCCTGCTGCACGGCAGCCGGATTTAAATATGAATGCCTGAGTCTCTTCAGTATACGCAGAGACTCCTCAGTGGTAGTAATTGCAGAACCACGGAGGGATTCTAGTGGGTACGTGGTGGCATTAAGTGGCTCATTTAATGGAACTCATGCCGTTGCCTCCGCAGGAGGGATGAAAATAAAGAGATCAAGGTTGTCATTGCCAACTCTGAATTACCCGCCTTTGTCTGTTTGATTGATTGTGACAATCCTAACGTTTATAAAAACGTATAATGCTATTTCTCAAGGTTTTCTCATATGGGAAAGACAAGTGCAGGAAGATTTTGTTTGCGTCAAGTTATTGAGGATGTGAAATTACAGAAAGAAAGGGACCACTGTCATTACCCAAGTTCACTTTCGTAAGTACATCAGTAAAATGCTAATTGTACACGTTCCACCCACCCCTCCATACTTGCTATTCGCAAACTAGCTGCAGGCACCGAGGAGTCCTGAGGAGCAGTAATGCCCCTTGCTAATCCAGACCGAGTGTAACTCACAGTGTGGACAGAGTTTGTGGTATAACTTAAAACCTATTGATGGTATAAGCAGCCCTCACACTAGGCTCCTCTTTCCACCAGACCAGCAAGGTGGTGAGGTTGAGGTGGCAGCCTCTGGGGCACATTTTCCTTAGGCAAAACTATTGCTTGTCTTCAAATGCCCTGCAGGTGGAAGGTAGTGCCCCACCCCAGGGCATTCCCTCTGCCCTCACCTAGTCAGGGTTTGCATGTTGGACGACTAGAAGAGTTGCCTATATACTTCGTGATGGACTGAAGCCAATAGGGAAGGCAGAAGGCAGGAGGGCCAGCCTAGGCCAATACAGAGTCTATCCCCGTACCTTGGGAGTGGTGGGCCCATATACTTGGGTATGAGGAGCAAGCAGTCCCTCACAGAGGATGGGGTGAAGGCTTCTCTGGAGGGACTCTTCCTATCTGTTTGCTCTCTTCCTATCAATGCGCTGACTTTCACTAGAGAGCTAGAAGCAAACTTAAACTAGATTTTGCAACGGCAACAACCCCAAACCAAGTAAACCTAAAAGTTAATCAGAGGAACAGCTATTCCAAGTCCACAGACTGAATGACTTGACTGGCACCTACCATCCACAAGAGACTCCAACCACACAAATGTGGTTGTCCATACACTTTTTAATTGTGTATGTAACTATAACGTGAATTGCCCAGCAAGAGAGTGAAGACAGAGGCTTGCCAAACTGAGCTTTCAGAGGGTGTTTCAAATGGGTACTCTCACCCTGGGGTGGTGTTAGGGAACTCCCATGGGGGAGTAAGGAGAAAGTGTGTGTGTTTGTATCACCAGATATTTTAGTGCTATCCTTGCACAGCTTCTAATGGTAATGTACGTTTTCTAATGCATATGGTGTGTTGTTAGTCAGTTGGCACTTTCTTTTTTTATATACCTTACTAGAAGGTACGCAGCAAACTACGAAGTGCTAACTTTATTTTGCTGATGGTCGTAGGCAATTCAGCATCATTTATTCTACTCTTTTCTGTGCTAGGACTGCAGGTGTGAATCTGTGAACCCCCCCCCAGAGTCTCCCCACATTAATCTCTTGCTGTGTGGATGACTTATGAGATTTATCGAGAGGGGAGCCAGCACCTTCTGTTGGCTCAGTCATGGCCAACTGCTGTTCTTACACGGACAGCTGATTTCTCTAATATTAAAAAAGAAAGTGGTTGTTGAGGAAAATAATAAGCAAGTGGTGCTTAGGAAAAGATACACACACTCTGGGATGTAGAGAGAGGAGAGAGTCCTGCTACAATGTTGAAGATTTAGGCCTTGTAGTGCTTCTACCATTCAGGGCTTAAGACAACACAATGAGCTCAAACATGGTGATTGTTTTCCTTTTGGGAGTGTCCTAGTTAGGGTTTACTGCTGTGAACAGACACCATGACCAAGGAAACTCTTATAAAGACAACATTTAATTGGGGCTGGCTTACAGGTTCAGAGGTTCAGTCCATTATCATCATAGTGGAAGCATGGCAGCATCCAGGCAGGCATGGTGCAGGAGGAGCTGATAGTTCTGCACCTTCATCCAAAGGAAGCTAGTGGAAGATTGACTTCCAGGCATCGAGGGTGAGGGTTTTAAGCCCATGCCCACAGTGACACACCTACTCCAACAAGGCCACACCTCCAAATAGTGCCACTTTCTGGGCCTCAAACCATGACAGGGAGGTTGGTAGGACATAGATGGGGATGGAGATGGGGATGGGGGTGAGGATGGAGATGAGGATGGAGATGGGGTTGGAGGTGAGGATGGAGATGAGGATGGAGATTGGAGGTGAGGATGGAGATGAGGATGGAGATGAGGATGGAGATGGGGATGGAGGTGAGGATGGAGGTGAGGATGGAGATGGGGATGGAGGTGAGGATGGAGGTGAGGATGGAGATGGGGATGGAGGTGGGGATGGAGGGGGATGGAGATGGGGATGGGGTGGGGGATGGAGGGGGGATGGAGATGGGGATGGGGGTGGGGATGGAGATGGGGATGGGGGTGAGGATGGAGATGGGGATGGAGATGGGGATGGGGGTGAGGATGGAGATGAGGATGGAGATGGGGATGGAGGTGAGGATGGAGATGAGGATGGAGATGAGGATGGAGATGGGGATGGAGGTGAGGATGGAGATGAGGATGGAGATGGGGATGGAGGTGAGGATGGAGATGGGGATGGAGGTGAGGATGGAGGTGAGGATGGAGATGGGGATGGAGGTGAGGATGGAGGTGAGGAGAGAGATGGGGATGGAGGTGAGGAGAGAGATGGGAATTGTCATAATAGAAATGAAGAGGGTGATGTAGGGATGATATGGTAAATTTGGCAGTAAGGATAGGAGTTGGCATCATGGAGACAGGATGTAGACCATGAGAGGGGAGAAGCTGTAAAAGAGGGCTGAGCTAGCCGGAGGAGCTCTGTCCAATCCTCCTCTGGATCCAGGGACCACTCGGTTTTTCAGAATCATTTCTTTATAAAAGTTGGAAACCAAAAATTCTCTAAAGTCACACAGGTCTTGTGTGGTTAGTCAGCCCACTGTGCCAGTGAGGGGTGGAAGAGGCCTGTCCACTCCCAGGCTCCGTGCGCGTTTCCTCTTTGTGAAACGTCTCCTCTTCAGAGTCTTGGCCACTCATTGGAAGGCACATCCGCCATTGTAGTCAGCTTCTCTGTAGAAGTCAGAGAGGAGCATGACAGCTGCTAAGGACTGTCTCGTGGAAGCGACTGTGCTGCTGTGATGATCATGATTCTTTGAGCTCCTCTGTTGAAAGGCGCTATTTAAAGCACAAAGTACTTTTGCATATTAACTCATGATTCCAGTGACACCCTTGGAAGAAGGTAGGTGGCAAAGTGACTCATTCAAGGTCACATTAGTTAGACAGTGAGAGAGTTTAGCAGGAGGAAGAAGAGTTTCCGGAGTTTTCAAAAGTATTCTTTTAATTAAACTTATCTTGTTCTGGGACGGAAGCTACAGGTCCGTTCTAGCTGCCAGGAGGGTCCTTGCCTGCAAGACCTGAGACTTAACTCCGAAGCAAGAGAATGTCTTTGTGGAGGCACAGGGTTTAGCTGGTGGTCACACGGGCCTGCCAGGAAGCTGGGGAAGGCATTGAGAGGCTGGGTTCTGAACACAGCAAGAGTTGGTACTGATTTTAGGAACCCTGGACAGCAAGGGATAAATGCTAGACAGGCTTTCTCTTCATTGCCAGTCGCTGAAAGTGCTGGAAGGAGCCTCTTGCCAACTGGGTTTACAGAGCAGCAGGTTCTTAGAAACAAGAAGCAAAGTGAAAAAAGATATTTGAAAAGCATCAACCTGTCTCCCGGGGTGGTGGTACTTGGTAGTGGGTGTGTCACAGTGAAACAATATTGTCTCACAGGGCACAGGCAAGGGGAAGGGACAGCAGAGGTAACAGCAGATGCAACCCCATGGCTCTACCTAAATGCCACTCCATACTACAACCTCGCAGGACTCGATGCCTGAGGTGCCCAGTGGGCTGTCTGGCCCTCATCTGTCTACTTACAGCATTGGGTTTTATGACCCCAGAGAAGCATCTAATGATCCCCACAGAAGTGTGACAGGATGGAAAGCAACAATGGTCCTCATTGCTGGTACAATCCCAAAGCCTCTCCAGTCCCTAGGTGTGAAGCAAATGCTTTGAAGCAGTGCTCCCAGGAGGGGAGGAGGCTGGGGCAAGCAAGACCTGGCAGGAGAGGAGAGAGGGCCAGAGCTGCAAGTGCAGGGAACGTCAAGAGTGAGCCCTGCAGGTGCCAACCAATGGAAGGCCCGTGTGGATGGAAAGTGATGCAGCCAGCCCGGGGTCAGCGGGACTTGGTTCGATCTTGTTGCCCAAGTATCTGTGCAGAAGAAGCAGGGAGAAGGGACTTGGCCAGAGTTGAGAGGGGCAAAGGGACCCCAGGCCTTGGCTCCACCCTGCAAAAGGGAAATGAAGCATCAAGTGGGGGAAAATAAGATGGTGACCATGTCATTCGGCCTTGGTGAGTGATTTCTGGCATCAGAGAGGACTGGCTGACTAGTCTCAGGCTGGTTTCATGCCAGGAGCATGGCTGGATTCCAGTCATACAAGGTGCCTTAGTTTACTGTAGAAATTCTCAGTAATCAGCAAGGGGTTGTTTAGTGGTTCCCCGCCCACCTGCTGGCCTTCACCAGATGTCTCAGGACTCAATCGAGGGTCCTAGACGTGCCACTGCTGCATTTCTGGTTCATTCTGTGTTACCTTAATGCCCCTTCTAGAGAACTCCTCTGGAGAGTCAGCAGCTCTGCCCCCTAGCAGAATCTCTCACAATGCTCGCCTTGTCTGAAGCTGGTTGTGCGTTATCTTCCTCGATGGTGTGTGTTTTAGCACTTAACATTCAAAGCCGACGCCCAGCCCCCTACGGAACAAAAAGCAACTTGGAGAAGAAAGGATTTTTTTTTTCCGGAGCTGGGGACCGAACCCAGGGCCTTGCGCTTCCTAGGCAAGCGCTCTACCACTGAGCTAAATCCCCAACCCCAGAGAAGAAAGGATTTATTTGGCTAACACTTCCACATCACTCACTGTTCATCATTTGAAGGAAGTCAGGGCTGGAACTCAGGCAGGGCAGGAACCTGGAGGCAGGAGCTGACGCAGCGGCCATGGAGGGGTGCTGCTTACTGGCTGGATGAGACGACAGGCCATGCATGCACTGGCTCGCTCTCAGAGCAGAAAGCACAGGGCAGTGTCTCCCAGGTCCATGATCCAGGTCTCTGCCATGGCCACTGATTGTCTCCTAGGCGAGGCTCTTCTTAGCCTATCCCCTCTCCCCTCCCTCTGCCCTCCCTCTGCCCTCCCTCTGCTCTCCCTCTGTCCTTTCCCTCCCCCCTTCCCTTTCCCTTACTCTGTCCTTTCCCACCCTCCCCTTGCCCTCCCTCTGAGATTAGGTCTGAGTTTTGCTTGTTAAATTGTGTCAGTGTTCTCTGAGTGCTGGGTGCTCTGAGTCCCCATGTCGCCCTCATACCTCACCAGAACTGTTTGTACCCTGGTTCATAGAGGAGGAAAGGAAGGTCCTAGGGGCTGTCCAAGCTCCCCCCGCCCCCCGCTGAGGGAAGGAAGACCTAAAGTTAGGGTCCACAACCTTTGAGATCCCTCTTTGTCTCCCACATCCAGAGATGCCAAAATGCTCTTCCAGGGACACTGCCTGAGCTAAACCATGGCACCGGCCACCACAGTTACCATGGGTTGGAGGAAGGGGAGGGGAAATCTATAAGTGGGCCTGCATTTCTTTGGAGCTGATGGAAACGTCTAGAATTGGATAGTGGTAGTTGCACCGTCTTGCAGATTTACTGAGAACTGCCAAATTGCACGTATCAAAGGGATGACTATCATGGGATATGAGTTACGTCTCAGTAAAAATCTGGAAAAATGGGATGTCAAAAAGAAAATAAACTGTCTCGCATAAAGAATAACAAAGGTTAAAAAAATACCTCTTAGAAAAACCCTAGTTTATATTCGCCATTTCCTGGTTTAATTTCATTCTGGCCAAAAGGCATTCCGCTAGTGTGGGCTTCTCGGTGACTATAGGAAATGACAAATGGCGCGGTATGATTTTAAAGTGAAATGTTATTCTCCCAAAGGGCTTGAGGAAGGTTGTAAATTGTGGGAAGAGAACAGAATTGCTCTCTGATGTTGCCAGAGCCCTGCAATTACAGTGGGTGCAGATACTGCCCAGCTCGTGGGCAGAGGGCGGCTGGTATGTTTAGCAACTCTTTAGCCTCTCATTTCTCCATGAGTTGTGGGTAAAGCATTGCTAAGAAACATGAGGCAAACGTAAGGTGCATGGAGCAGGTGGGTCACTTGGAGGAATCTGAGGTCTCTCTAGTTAATGTCGCTTCACCATTAGGGCTGCACCCACGTCCCTCCATCTCCTTACACTGAAACGAAATCTGACAGCCAGTGTTTGTGTACATCGCCTGAGAAAAGACATGGGCAAAAGAGTTTAAACATAGAACCAATATCAAATGTGCTACCTCGAGGGAAGGAATGTTTGAAAGCCTAGAAAGAAAAATAATCAGTGAGAGGAAGAGTTACGGACTGAAAACTGAACGGTTGCATTTTGGCGGCCATGTGACGTGGGTTGTGCCAGCAGCAGCGTCTGGGCTGCAGATGGGATCTGTCACGCCCTCATACCTCAGGAGGGTCAAGTCTTGCTCTTCCTTATTGGATCTTCTTTCTCCAGTCCCTAGTTTTCCTGTGTGGAGTTTGTGTCACCCTCAGGCTTTGGAGGAGTTGAGCACCTTGGGAAAGGAGTGTCCATGGTCTGAGATCCCTCGGACCACTGCCTCTTCCAAACTCCGCTAAAGCACTGTGGTTCTGAGGACCGAACAGATGGCAGCATCTTGGTTCTAACCTGGGCCGGTGGTGCTAGTGACGACCACCCACCTGGACAGTAACCTGTACACAAGCTGGCATTGACTTGAAGTTAATCGCAAAGTAATAAAAATGTCACAGTGCGGAGAAGTGGGAACGCTGTTGTCAAGCAAAGCCTGCAGGGCAGTGGTAGAGCATCCATGCATGGGCTGTCTTGGAGACCCCACTCCTCACTTCTGGTGATCAGGAAGCGCTAGAGAGGACAAATGTCAACTCAGGTCGGAGTACCACAAGACGGGCAGGGTCAGTGCTGACTAGCCATGTTTAGAGGGGAGCTTAAGGTGTGTCTGAGAATATGTATACGACTTCTGTGTAAAAGGCTTAGTCCGTGAAGTGTTTGCCTGACAAGCATGAGGACATGAGTCTGGTCACTCAAAGCCCAAGTAAGAGGAAGCTGATATGGTGCTACACACTTGAAATCTGGCAGTGTTTCAGGCTAACAAGAGACACAGTCTCAAAAAATCAAAGTGAGGTTGTTTTCTGTTGTGTATGAGTATGCACACACACATACATACACACACATATACACACAGAGGCACCTTTATATGAAAGCATACATATGTATACATATACATACATGTATAAACAGACATAGGTGCTTGCATGCACAAACATGATACACATATCCATACACGTACTTGCATGCACACACACATAGGCACTTGTACACACAAACATACAAACATATACATACACATACACACATTCATACACACATATACACATAGACACATATATACATATATACAAATATACACATATATACATGTACATGCATGTACACAGATGGCATTTGCACATACAAACATGATACACATATACATACACATATGTGCATACATTAACATGGGCACTTGTATGTACAAACATGCATACACAGACATATACATATGCACATACATATACACAGATGGGCACGTACATGCACTAGCATGAATGAACACGCAGTAAATAAAAATCAAAACGACTTCCATGGAGGACCATGCCTGAGCGGGGAGCGGCCTCTGGGTCCTTGGATGACCTGCAGTGCTCTCCAGTCCAGGAACCTCAGCAGCAAGAGCAACAATGGCCACAGAAATGCAGCCAGCACCTCACAGGGGCCAAGCGGGGACGGAGCGGATGTGGAAGCAGTGAGACAAGATGGGCACTTCCCCTAATGGAGAGGAGGCCACAACTGCTGTGGCGGGGCAGTGTGACCAGCTGTGGGGAAGGCCTGAGTCAGGCTGAGCCATGTGAAATAGCTCAGGATGGGCTGGTTTGACTCCACCAGTGTTTATTTCTAACCATACTGAGCAGCCAACAGGATGGGTTACTTTTTGCCATTGAGAGTTGTATTAAGTCCTTGCCCATGGACGCCGTCCTTGGCTCTGTCTCCTCTAGGATTTACACTGCCCTGCCTTTCTTCTACCGCATCTGCCCCATGGAATCTCTCTTCCTCCTGCTGGGTGCTGCTGTCTCTCAGGCCATCCTTCTGGGTAGGCACTGCCTACAAGAGGCTCCGGTCTCCGAGCCCAGCCAGAGCGGCTGCTAACCAACCTGAGGTCCAAGAGTGGGGTGATGCCACCAACTTCACTACACGCATGGCCCAGGGTTCGGGGTCTGGATAACCACGAAGGCTTTTGGACTGGGGCCCCCAAGTGGGGAGCAACTCAGGATGGTGGCACCCTCCAGACTGCTCCAGAGCATTTGGAGAGGATCCGAGCCACGAGCAAAGGCGGAGAACAGCCTCGGTTCTAACATCATTCGATATCGTCGCAAGCAAATCAAGGATGCCGGGTATCAGCAGGCAGTGCTGCCGTGCCTGATGCCCATCAGATAACATCAGAACCTTGGGTCCTGTGTAGACTTTGGGCTGATAGACACCCAGCTTGTTCTTGTCCTAGGTTGGGCTACTTTGCCTCACGCACGTGCTGTCCCTAGGCTAAATCTCCCTGCCTACAATACGCAGACAGATGCAGTACAGGGTCTTCTGCTGAATTAGCTGGCACTGGTTGGCCAGCAGGGTTGCCAGGCACACAGGCCTTCTATGTTCCTAGACTTACGGGCTAAATAGAACCCTAAAAAGTATGAGTGTCACCTCGCCCGCATGTTTAGGGGTTGGTGTCTTGGGCCATGTGTAGACACATTAACTAGACACAGAAGGGAGAGGCAGTTTCCTTGACTCCTGGCAGTATCCTGGGTCCCCAGGTTCCCAGAGCCTCCCTTTCCTCTGCCCAGGTGGCAGCACATTCCCTCATGAGCATCTCGGGGGACTTTGAATAAAGTTTACATTTGGACACTGTAGTCCTCTGGCCTGGTGAATCGCTGTCTGGGCTCACCATTCAGCCAAGACACTGAGCGCCACACAATAAACAGAGACATTGTATCAGGTTTCTTTGAGATAACTTGTATTTAGTTGCTTAACCTCAACTGGAGGTTCTGTGGCTAAGAGGAGAGGTAGTGATTCATGATTGGAAAATGAGTGACTGAACGCTCTTGCTGTGGTGTGCTGCGGGATTAACAGGTTAGGACCGAGTAAGGAATTGTGCCCGGCACACAGCTGCACAGTCTGAAGCCACTTGTGGACAGCACAGGCCATGCCTCGTCCTTCCCACCTCAGCAGTAAGTGTTCTGCAGAAGGAAGATGACCAGAAGACATGAAGAGCACCGATAGCTGTCACAATCAGGTCTCCAATAGTCCAGCCTGGAGAACAGTCCCTTACACATGGTAGCTGCCCCACCTCAATTAGGTGACGCACCCGAATGGCCGCTGGTGGCCTTTGTTGCTGTCCCTCCCTGTTTCCTGGTTGTGGCTGTTCAAGAGGAGGGAAGAAGATGTCTGAAGGGATGGTTGGGGTGCAGAGATCAGGACAGGTAGAACTAGAGCCTGGGCTAGGACCAGAGAGGCAAGCTCCTCCCACAAACTAGGCTCCTCCCACAAACTAGGCACCTCCCACAAACCAGGCTCCTCCCACAAACCCAGTGCTAATATAATCCAGTAAGAAAAGCCACCAGCACAGCCTTTATAAGGGAATTGAGGACATTAAATCCACTTCCATAAACAGTCACAAGTGTGGGTGAACGAAAGATGCCTTTGCACCAGGGTTCCCTCCTCGGTCAGGCTAGGAGGTTGAGCCAGGCCAGCTGCTTGGCTATCTCCTCATCTTGTTTGCTCACTTGCGTCTGATGCACCCTGGAAGATGAGCAGTTTCCATTCGGGTTTAAAGATGACAGTTGCTCGCACTGTAAGGCCAGTTTCAGAGAAGATCAGAAGTGTAGGTCGCTCACACACGCATAGCAGTTTGCTTGAGCTTCCATGCTTTCAGTTCACTGAGATCTCCTGGCTTCCTGTTGGCACTGCCGCCAGCCAGCAGCCAGTCCTTTCTCTTGTTTTGTTCCAGTTGTTTGCTTGTGCCTTAAGTGAAACGACCAAATGGGGGCACCTTGGCGAGTGGGAGGAAGGTCCGCTGTGAGGCAAGCAAGAAGCACACGTAAATAATGTCAGCAAGTGTGGACAGAGCCAGGTAGCGAGGCCAGGAGGTCATTTTAGTGAGAAAAGCATCTCTGCAAAATTGGAGAATCCATAAATTGAGAGCAAATGCACACTCGGGTGCAGATAAGATGTCATGATATGTATAACCCGTTCTCCTGGCTTCACTCCCTACTGATGGTCCAGCAATGAATTGAAATCAAGAACCCTGTGACATGTTGGCTTAGAGTCCTTTGGGTATATGCCCAGCTGAGCCACATGGTGGCTCTCGTTTTAATTATTTGAGGAAGCCCTGTTCTGGTTTTCACAGTGGGTGCAATAGCTTACACCCACCACCAACAGTGCATAAAAGTCTCTCCATCCTACCTAACATTTGTTGTCCTTTGACAGCCATTCCGTTTAGCGTGATTGGGTACTCAGTGTAGCTTTAATTTGCATCCCCGCCCCACTGACTTTCTCAGAATTGTCTTCCCTTCATTTGTGCCCCAGGTCCTGCAGATAAAATAAATCGTGAATTTCTTCTCAGGTTGCTAAGGAATGATCCCATCCGCCCTCCCACCCCTGCCCCACTCACCGAGCTTTGGGATATTTGTCAACAGGAAACATTTATATTTCACACCAAATCTCATTCAATAAATTGCAAGAGGGCTGCGTCGATAGCTTGGTCGGTGAAAGTGTTTGCCTTGCGAGCATGAAGATTTCAGTTCCAGCTCCAGCATCCACATAAAAAGGTCGGGCATGGTGGTGTGTACTTGTAAGCCCAACGCTAAGAAGGGGGAGAGAAGAGGGTCTTTGGGCTTTCCAGCTCTAGGCCAATGAGAGAACACCATCTTTTTTTTTTTTTTTTTCGGAGTTGGGGACCAAACCCAGGGAGAGAACACCATCTAATAAAAAAAAAAGATGTACTTCCATGCATGTGCCCCTGAGCACATGTGACATGCACACATGAACACACATGGATACTCATATCCCTTGAAGAACAGCATGTGCTTTTAATGCAGTGCTAGCTTGGGGATAACTTTCTTCTCAGCTAGCACGACCACTCCAGACACAACTCCATACCTTCATAGTAGTTTGGATCATTTCTCTTCTGCAAAGGGCTAAACCAAGAGTGGGGTTCAGGTCTACAGCCCTACACCCCTTCACAGAGAAGCTGTAGCTTCACTCCACCGGAGTCAGCTGAGAGGATTCCTCAGTGCCTTCAGTGGATGAAGACTTGGAATTTCCAGTTAACCTCAAGAGATGAGATAGGGTGCAAGTGGCCAAACTTTTGCCAGGAAGTGAGGTGCCTGGGGCCTAGACATTTAGGTTGGTAAAGAACAATGGAGTTTAAGGACATTTTATCCATCTGCGAATCAAGAAGCATAGCCCGTGAAGAAAATTAGGAGAAGTCGATTTTCAAAAGCCATCGGGGTGAGCATCACCCATGTTTACAGCCCTAGCAGGGAACAAGGGCCATCCCTCAGGAGCTGGCAAACAGTGACTTTGTTTCTACGATTATAAGATTTGGGAGCTTTTGAGAAAAACAAGCATTCCTTATAATCATTAATTTTTAAGGGAATGTACTTGTAAGAATGTTTTAAAGGGGCCAGGGAGGTGGGTCAAGTACTGTTGCATAAGTGTGAGGATCCATTTAATGTGGTGGGTTGGGGGGAGACTTTATGGCCAGGCAGTCCAGCCAAAATGGTGAACTCCAGGGACCTTGTCTCTAAACATGAAGTAGAAGATGTTTGAGGACGACGTCCTGAGTTAGCCTCTGGCTTCCACTGTGTCTGCACTGGTGAGTGTTTTGCAGATAGGTTTATGTGTATACATATGCAGACACATGTACACATGTACACACAGGCACAAAGAGACAGAGACACAGAAATAGAGAGACAGAGAGATCACACTGTAAAGAGATAGCAGGAAAGAACGCTGCGGCTGCTACATGCAAACTTAGGTTGGATGAAACTCAGGCCTTGAGAGGTAGTGGTTATAGGGCAGTCAGTCTGTGTCTGAAGACCGACCTCAATAGGATTGCCAGGACAAGGCTGCTCCGGCCTCTGGGAAGTGTCTCTCTTACTCTTAGACCTCAGAGGGAGGACCTTAGTCCACACTCAGGGCATATGCTTTTCTTCTCTGTCCTTCATGGTCACTCAGATGGTGCTGGGGGCCCAGTGGAAGTTCTTGGAGACTAAATGTTCATGGGACATGCCCTGAAACACCCAGCACTAGCTTTTCCTGCTTCAAATGTCAATGAACCACAGTGCAGCTGGCCTGGATCAGTGGAGCTAAACTGGGGGGTGGGGACCACACAGCTTGAGACCCACTTGTCTGAGTGATGGCTAACGGCAGGCCTCCAGCGCCCCGTTCCTTCCTGTGCAATTAGAATCTACTTTCCCTTGAGCCACAAAGAGGCCTCGCTTGGCAATGCAGACCAGGTTTGCTCACCAGAACAGCATGCCACGCCCATCAGCGTTCCGCCACGCCCATCAGCCCTTTAGGGCAAGCAAAGTCGCCCCTGTGGCAGGAGGGGCAGAGAACACAGGGAGATCTTTGCATCTCTCGTTATGGAACTGTATACAGCTGTGCTCAAAACAGTTTCATTGGTGACGATGAGGTTGCTTAAGAATTACTTTATTATTGTGTGTGTGTGCTTACTGTCTGAAAGTATGTCTGAGCACCACCTGTGTGCAATGTCCAAAGAGACCAGAAGAGGGCATCAGATCTCCGTAGTTACAGATGTGAGCTACCATGTGAGCGCTGGGAATCTAAATCTGGGTCCCCTGGGAGAGCAGCAGGCGCTCTCGACCGCTGAGCCGTCTCTCTAGTTCTTGAAGTTGCTTTTGAAAATTCTATAAGAAACGGTCACTAGGCTGTCCCGAAAACAATACAGGCAGCAACCAAACTTCCAAGAAATAGTGGGTGCTATCAACTGCTTTTGTGGGCTGGTGTGTTTGTCAGAAGGTCTGGGCCAGGTTGCGGTCTATAAACACATACTGTTGTGTGAAGCTTGAACCTTGAACCGGAGGCCATGTTGAGATAAACATGGATAGATGCGTGAGGGGAATGCGCTATTCGTCTTTGCATTTATGATTTACATAAATTTATAGTTGTTGCCCCAAGTAAAACTGTATCTAACCCGTGCTATGCCACTCAACAGCTTGGTGAACTTTCTCTGCTCCCTGGAGTTTTGAGATGAAAACTTTTTGTTGCAAATAGTTGGTTTTGCTTTCTCTTTCCCAAATTTAAATTGTGTGGTTCTCTTCGGAAGAGACTTTCTGAAAACTGAGTGAATACCACAAATCACATTTTAATGAAAAAAAATATCTATTTTAAGTGAAGGCAACTGTGGTTTGTTTTATAAACACCTGACGGGTGCCAGGCACTTTCCACATCGTGCTTCCTGCAGTTTCTCCAGCGCCCCTGAAGAGGCCTTTAAGTGACCTCTAGGAGATGAAATGACTTCTTACAGGTTTTAAGCATGGGCATGGCAGACCCGTGGGCTTCACGCAAACATTGAGACATCCCAACCCTCAGGACTTGAAATAAAAACCAGTCGCCAATTCTAATGTGGCAGTGTTGTCATGGAGGAGTCAGGATGTCCTGGTCTGCACACGAATTAAATCATCCTCACTTAAATCAGGAGTGGAGAGTTCAATCAGAGAGTTTTGACTGACTGGTGGTTCAGAAACGGGACTCAGAACCATCAGATGTCAAGTCGGCCCTTTTGAGTCCGTTCCATGCAGCTGATGACTCCACCTCCGCGGAACAAGGTCACCACTTCTGATGACAGGGTAACCAGAAAACGCAGGCACTCAGCTGCTTCAGCCAACGGATGGAATCTTTAAACTGTCAAAATATAATTGGCGTGTTAAACACTTTGGCACCATTTAAACTTTGTCTCCCACGTTTAAAGAATGGCACCTTCACTTCTCTTCTGCCTTATCACAATTAGCAGTAATTAAAATATCAAATGTTTCACCGTTGAGGTGATTTTTTTTTCCATCTTCTTTTTTCTCTATGTTGTCAAGATAATGACTTTCGGTTTTGCTCTGAAGGGGCAGAGGGAAGGAAGGAAGGAACGGGCTGAGGTGTTCAAGGGAAATTCACTGTGAGAGCATTGCTGTCTGAGGCTAATTCAACATGATTTCCACATCATTAGTCTGAGAATCCAGGTCAGGCTCTCTGGTGAGACTCTGAAGTTTATGAGTTGCAATTAGTTGCTGTTAGTTGGTGTCCTTTTTATTGTTGGGGACAGAGAACAAGTGGAAGCCCCCACTCTTCTACAGAACTGCGCCGAGCAGATGTCTGCTTCCCAGCCTAGTCCCTGCTACTGCCTGCCTCCTATCCACCTGAGATGCATGCCTCTGAGGAAGAGGGGAGGGTAGAGAGACTTGTGAGTTTGTGTTTCAATCTGCTCAGCACCCACTGACTCCCTTAGGGACTCATTAGGTCCCTTAGGGACTGAGTGCTTCCTACCTGCTAGGTTTTCTGCTAGGACCTGCTCTTCCTAAACTTAAATCATCTGCTCCATGCTAAAGACAGCGCTTAGCAGAGGAGACGTTGGCCCCGATTATATTTTCCTGAGACAAAACATGAATAAGCATGGCAGGGATGTTTTGATTATGCACATGTACATGCACATGCACAACACGTGCACGCACACATGCACGTGCACACACGCACACACAAACACACATACACACAAGTGCATATCTGTGTATGTGGCTTCTGCAATGGAAAATTGTTCATAGAGATGTCCATTTCACCCGTCTTTGAGCAGATGGACCATAGCCTCAAACCTGCAGTGAGAGGGAAGACTGATTGTGATGGCATACAGTTCTTTCTTCTACCCCAGTGAGGATGCCACACCAGTGTGGGAGTCCCAGAGAGCAAAAGAAAAGCCCAGGACTGAATGGGGCACCTGTCCATAACTGAGACACTGGATTCTCTTTAAAATATTTTCCAAGGCTCCCATGTATTTATTCAACATGATTCTAAAGTATGAGCTCTGTTCCTTGCCCATAAAGACCTGGCCTCTCCCTGTGGACTTATGGTGAGGGAGGAATGCAGACTCTGAACAGAAGGAGAACTAATCAGAAGAATTTCACTCCTGGCCTCCCTGGGGATGGTGGGTTCCCAATTAACCCAGTTGGGCAGAATCAGCAGGACAGGGAGCTCTTCTGATCCTCTCGTGGCAGCTTCGCCTGACGAGGCCAAACACTCCCCTTTCATCTGTGTGTTCAAAATCACTTGGGGGTAGCTGGCTTTATTGCAAAAAGCCATAATTCAGCAGACATCTTGGAAGTTGGGTAACAGCTTTAAGGAGTCAGGGTGGGCCTGGATATCTCTAGTATGTAGAGTTTTGAATTATGTATTCTCCCTCTAACACTAAAGTAATCACCCCTGCCAACCAGAGCTGGATACAAGATTCTATTCTGTACAAATCCTTTCTACAAATATTTTTGTAAATGTTAGGCTTCAAGGGACTCTGCTCTGAGAAAGGGCCACACAGCCTTGGCTGCTTTCCGATGCTTAAGAACTGGAATAGACACGTAAAGCTACATGTGATTGATCAATACTTGGTTTAAGTTGCTTAGCACTTAATAAATAGCTTTCCACATCTTAGAATGATCTCTGAGATTAAAATATTGACAACACAATTAATTTGAGTTGAGTCGAATGGAATATTACAACTTATTGATTCTAAATTATGAATAGCTTGGTTGCTCTCCACAAACTGACGGTGAAGAAAACACCCATAACTCATTGAACTCAGAGAAGCTGAGCTGGTGTCTAACTAGAGCTTTCTCTTCTACTGACTGCTGTTCATGGTACTGGAAGGTACTCTGTGCTACCAGAGGAGAAGGCAAAAACCAACCAAGCCACAAACCCTTCAATCTACAATGGTCACCTAATTGCAAGGTATGCTGGCAAAATTAGTGACACAAACATGGGAGTAACCACCCACTCTCTGACTGGATTTAAGGCCCACTTCATGAGATGGAACCCATGCCTGACACTGCTCAGGTGGCCAAGGACCCAATACAAGACACATCAGGGATTTAGGGGAAATCTAAATATTGGTATTCAGCTAAGGGAACATGACAATAAAATGCCCCCTAATGACTTTCTGCTATACTCAAAGAGGAGTGTCTTGCTCATCCATCGCCAGAGGAGCTCCCTCCTATAGGAGATGCAAGTAAATACAGAGACCCAGAACGGGACAATGTGCAGAGAGTGAGAGACCTTGGAACGCTCGGTCTTAAATGGGATGTCTCTATCAAATCCCTGCCCTTGGGGCTCAGGGAACCCTGCACAAGAGGAAGAGGAAGATCATAAGAGGCAGAAGGGCTAGATGACCCCAAGGAAAGAAGGTTCTCCTAACACAGTGGGACTGACACAAACATGAACTCACAGAGACTATGGCAACACACCAAAGGTCTACATGGGTCTTAGCCAGATGGGCCTCGGCACTGAGAGGGGAAGTGGACACAAGCTGTGTTCCTAACCCAGACGCCATCTCCAACTGGTAACTGCCAATAGAGATTACTCTTCTCCATCGGAGAGTCACTAGATATACAAACCACACTTAGGGGCCGCCCTATGCCAACCATCGATGGCCAATGCAAAGCTAGCTCAGTGATGTTTGTGGAGATTCCTTGTCTCATAATGCTTTGCCTGGGAATTACTTTTATTACTTTTCCTCTTTCACAAGTCTTTTGTGTAGATATTATGGTTTCTGGTGTTATGGTTTGTGGGATTTCTTTTTTTTTTTTCTTTTTTCTTTTCTTTTCTTTTTTTTTCGGAGCTGGGGACCGAACCCAGGGCCTTGCGCTTGCTAGGCAAGCACTCTACCACTGAGCTAAATCCCCAACCCCTGATTTGTGGGATTTCTGTATGTGCAAATGTATGTCTCTTCTATGTGTGTGTCTTGTGTTTCTTCTTTGACTCTTTTTTCTTCTGTTGTATTTCATCCTGTATCCATTTGTTTCCTTTTTACGTTATTTTATTATGATATTTTAGATGTCTGTCTGTATTCTAATGAGAGAGAAAGAAAAGGTGTGGGTTTGTGTGGGTGGGGAGTTAGGGAGGATCTGGGAGGATTATATAAAAAAATTCTATTTCCAAAAAGTTTTAAAAAGGGATTATATATCCATAATAGACACCAGACAAAATAAAGCCCTGTGATAAATAAGTAAATTGTGACTAGCCTCTGGTAAATTTATTTTCTCTGTTTGTCAGTTGTTAACATCTTTCAATATTGTAAGGTTATTAAATGCTGTTCCAAAAATCACAAGTATTGAGACATGTACATTCAGGAAAAACATCCATAGACACAAAATACAGACAAAGTAAGTCCTCTCCCAAGTTTAATGACTAATTTACACAGGAAGGAGATAAGGCGTAAGACAGAAGGCGTAAAGATGGCTCTCTGTATTGCTTGGCCGACTGTTAGCCACAGGTTAGAAAAGACGCCCAGAACCACAGCACTCTTAGCACCTGGGAATGTGGGGACCTCTGCTTGTGCATCCTCAGTCGTGTTCAGCCCTCCTGGTACCCCAAAGTGTGACAGGTGCCATGGTGGCCACAATACTGAGAGGTCCCAGAGCCTAAGCCACAGGAGGTTTCAGCCTGAGACTGGATTGTGTGGAGCAAAGTCTCATGCTTCTTGGGGAGCATGCAGAGAGGTAGCCTGCTCTGCCTGGTGTGAGGACAGGGCAAGTAGAGTGGATAGTCCAGCATCCAACAGTGAATGAGGCCTGGAGTAGATGCCTGAGCAGCTAAAGGAGACTATGGTACCCTGGAGCCCAAGAAGGCAGGGCAGGATGTGGGAGCATCTCTGAGCGGTGGCAGGTGGGGGGTGGGTCCCATGTGATAGGATTGTGAGTTAGGTGACCATATGGGGTGAGGCCTGGGGTTGCAAGGCAATAGCCAATGGGACCGACATTGGGCATCTGGGTTCCACATTCTTCAAAAAATAAGGCATGCTTAGGTAGACGTGGTGAGACTTGGCGGCAGTGGAATGTGGAGGGAGAGGCCTCTGCTGGGACTTACGGGAGGTTGGAGACAATCTTGGGAGCTCTGAGTCTATGATGCCTACAGGATGCTACAGGTGACGGGGGAGGGGCTCCGTGTCAGATGATTGAAGCTCTGTAAGTGATAGGATAGAAAGAATCGCACGGCTTTCAGATTGATGTCGAGCTCCCTGCTCAGCCGCTCTTGTTTTATGTACATCTGGGTATATTTTAAACCAGGAAACAAAGGCATGGCGAGATTAGACCTTTCTCAAGAGTACAATCTGAAATACATATCAACTAGACACGAATCCACGTCAGCTAAAGCGAGCAGGACTGAAGTTCTTTCCCCGTGGCTTAGGAAGACATGACCCTAACTTTTATAGTAGGGGCGTTCATTCCCCATCTCCAGCAACCGCAAAGTTTGGGTTCCCCCTTCCCCCTTCTTGTTTGCTCTCTTCTCCCCACAAATATGCCTGCTTCTGCTTTTATGTCACATGTATTCCATGATCCAAGATCTTCCCACCCTACCCCTTCCTCTCTTCTTCCCCATGTCTTTCATACACACATGTACACACACATACATACATACATACATATATATACATATACACACCTTATCTTTATATATAGTTCCATGTATTTTCCTGCAAACAAACAAACAAACAAAACCTTATTGCTTCATTTTTCTTTGTGGCTGAATAAAATTCCATCCTGTGGTGGACACGTGGGCTTGTTCTGTTTCTCAGCGGTGACATTTCAACTCTAATCTAAAAACCAAACCAGACTGGTAGATCTTTCTTTTTTCATTTTCTACATACTTGTTCAGTGTGCCTTTGGCCACTGTTTCCCAATTTGAATTTAGAAGCTTTAATTTTGACTTTCTTCCCAGTTTCCCAGTGAGGAGCACCTCATTTCACCCCATAATTTCACCCGGTAACCAGTCACCCTGGAAGGGACTCACGTCACCACACGCCCAAGTGCAGATTAGCGCTCATTCTGCCTTCCTCTCTCTCCTACCTACTTGTGGTTAGCTGTCTTTCCTATTTGTTTGTTGTTTAGACGGAAAGGGCAATCCTCAATGAAAAGGAAATGGATCCAGGTGGAGTTGATGTGATGAGGAGACAGCAGGTGTGTGCTAGACAGAGGCAAGGCTGAGGGAGTGCGGGTGTGGAACATGGGACTCTGTCTTTCAGAAACTGGGACAGCCTCCGACAACTTTCTATGCAGTCAGACCAGTGTGTTTGGCAGCAAGCATGTTCTTGTCAATGCCTTGTCAATAAGCACCGGTTGAGAGATATTCCTAAGTCACTTCGAGGGTAGACGGGGTCGGATGGGCATGACCTTTGATTCATCCTGCATGGACTTCTCTGCATAGACTAGCAGTTGGTGCGTTGACTCATGCTATGCTTTCCTCATAACTTTGTGGAAAAGACATCATACACCCACGGTCTCGCATATGCCTTGTTGCCTGTCTGGTAACCAACCATCTGACCCAGCCTTGGGATCTAGTGTTTTCTGTGAAGTCCTCATGTGGATGCTGTGGGTCTATGTAGGGGTGTCGCTTACTGTGTGCCCCACTTGCCTCTTCAGAGAAGCACTGTTCTTATCCTGTTGCTCTCCTTGCTGCAAGGCTGTGGGCGTCATGCGGAAAAGCTCTATCCTTTCATGATGGTGGGCACATCCCCTTCCTAAGCTAACAGATGTCTTCCCTGCATGGCTCTCTCCAGAAGGCCCCTCTGTGGTGGCTGAAGGTACTTGCAAACCTGGATATCCCTTTCCTGCAGAAGCTCTGTATCACTGTGAGAGGCTTCCCCTGTGGAGTGGAGAATCGAGAAAGGAGGTGGGAACAGGATGCCCAGAGGCTCTGGGTTCCTGGTTGCCATTTTTCTGCCCAAGTTTCCTTATCTAGAATTTGTTCATCTGTGGGAACAATAGCTCAGGGTGTTGGATGGTAGGGCATTGAGGTGCTGCCTCAAATGGTCTCAAGCTATGATTGGGGTCAGACACTCCCACTGAACCATGCCTCATGCCTATGGACAGGCAAAGGGACAGAGAGGGACAGGCTGAATGTAAGAGTTAAGGAAAGCAAAGACTTTTGGGTATTTTTCAGGACAGACATCCTTACCCATTAGTCATGACCGAATTAATCATCAGCCCTCTAGACCTCTCCTATACTATGGTATCAAGTTAAATCATTCTGTTTGAGATGAAGATTTCAAAACCTTCCTAATACGTCTGATGTGGAGAAGAAAAGTATTGTGTCTGCCATGCACTGTGGTGAAGCCGCGGGTAGGCAAGCTTTGTGGTGGTGTTGGTTATGCTGCTGGGAACCACAGGGCTGGTGACAGACCCTTATTGACGGACAGGCTGTCCTTTGAAAAGCTGAGCACACCGCACTGGCCTGGCAGCAAAGAAAGGAATCTTCGCTTGGCTGTTGTATCCATTTCTGCATGTAGCCGATTCCTTTGTTAGAGCAGACAAAGAGAGACAAAATCGCATGCAGGCTTTCAACTCTCAGTGTCCTTTTCAAATTGGAGAGCATGCATAGTGTGATTCATTCAGTTCTCTGGAGCCAGGATCATTTGCCAATAAGCACAGTGAGCCTCGAGATTTGATTTGTCCGCGGCTGTGCAATGCCAGGCTTGCGGGGACACAGACTGGGCAGAGCTGATGCTGCAGTCAGGCGACACAGTGACGTCTCACTGGTCCAGGAAATTGCAGAGGTCTGTCTACCTTCCTTATTGGCTTTTGTCTGTCAGACATGGACTGTTGTTTGTCCGGCTGCAATCACTGTCCAGGGGAGTCTGGCCAGAGTTAATACCAAGTCAAGGATTCTGCCCATACAAAGAGATTCTAGGATTTGATTTTTTTTTATTTTACTTTATTGTGTTTCTACATGCAGAAGGTATGGATTTTAAACAGACAGTTATACATTTACAATCCTAAGAATGTGGAAGCATGGTAAAAACCCATAAAGAAATAATTTATTGAAAACAAACGAGTCCTTGTATTCTCCATAGGGCCCATAATTTGGCTTTCGGATGAAGCTTTTAAAACATTTATAAATCATGATATAGGTGGTTTTTATCTTTTATTAGATTTGCAAGTGAGGTGTGGGGTGGGGCTGAAGCCCAGGGATGGGTAAAGCATTTTATGACATCTTACATTTTGTATAAAATGTGGATTGCTTCCTCAGCTCGGGACCCTGATGCTACCTACTGGGTCTGTCCTTTCCTGGGCTCCAGTTACATATCTTCAGGTCCACAGGGCCCTGCCCCATGAGTCTTCAAGCTCAAACTTCATTGTATTTTGGAAGGCAGTTGATATATGTGTCATAGCACCCTACACTCTTGTCTCGGTTCCAACCCCTTGGCTGAACCCCCACACCTAAGGCTGCAGCTTTGACGATGCTCACCACAACACCAGGAACTCACAGAAGCAACAGCCATCAGCTTTCACTGACCTAATGTTTCCAGACTTTGTCCCAAGAACTCTTATTTCACCACTACCAATGAAATAAACTTTAGAAATATAAATTAAAGCCGGGCATGGTGGCATTCTCCTGAATCCCAGCACCCCGAGGCAGGAGAATGAGCTAGGCCTTATCAAAAAGAAAGAAAGAAAGAAAGAAAGAAAGAAAGAAAGAAAGAAAGAAAGAAAGAAAGAAAGAAAGAAAGAAGGAAAGAAAGGAGGGAGGGAGGGAGGGAGGGAAGGAAGGAAGGAAGGAAGGAAGAAAAGTACAGAACATTCAAGCAACCTGAATGAACCTCTTGTGATCTCTGATAAGGAGTCTTGAGGCTTAGGACTTTACATGTTAGACTTGATGCCGTTCATATTCTCTTCTACCTTTAGGACTTAGAATTATGCTGCAATCCTTTAGTATATGGAAGTTAAGGTTAAAGGAGACTTTCATTTGTTATCTTGTAGCAGATATCTTGGGTCAGGTGTTCCCTTCCATTTGTAACCCTGACTGTGGAGCAAACATCACCAGGGCACAGTGTTCTCTCAATAGCATCAGGACTTGGGGTGAGAGGGGGAGTCACACAGAAGGCTCTCAGCATCTCCCTTCTCTTTTCTCCCTTTTTGGAAGACTCCTTAGGTCCCATACAGATGAGAGGGGCTGATAGCCATATTTCTGTATCTACTCTGTGTCAAGAGGAAACTCTACTGTGATAAATTAGATCTTGAAAACCTCCCACGGGCCCATGTGCTGAAGGCTAGTGCCTCAGGGCCCAGTTCCTTGGGAAACAGGGTAGGGGACCTTAGGAAGATAGGCTAGTAGGCATCCTTAGGTATTTAAGGTCATGTCCTCTGCGGGAACCTGGAGATCGCAGCTCTTCCTTCTTGTCCGTTTGCTTCTTAGTTTCCTAACTCAGGAGGAGAGTAAACCCTGCTTCCGGTTTCCCATGTTGCTACCCAGCTCCCTCAGCAGGAGCCTGAAGCAATACGTCCAACTCAGTTTGGACTGAGGGCTCCAAAGCAAACCGTCTTTCCCATAGGCTCATGATACGCCATGGAGATAGATGAATGAAATAGCTCTCCTGGGTTCCATATGCTTACCTCTCCTACAGGCACAGAACTAATCCAGCCTACAGATTTTCTTCAAAATACACACATACTGAATAAGTACGAGACATTACAAAACAGCAAACCACTACCACCACCACCACCACCACCACCACCACCACCACCACAAGGAAATAGGGTTAGGTTACTTTCTTGTCACTGTGGTAAAATATTGGAGAAAAGCAACATACAGGAGAAACAGTTGAGTTTGGCTTACAGTCAAAAGGTACAACCGTCAGGGGGGAGAAGTCACTGTAGTAGGAGCTCGAGGTAGCTGGGCCCATGGCATTTGCAGCCTAGAAGCAGTTAGTGATTATCCTAGCTTCACTTCTGTTGCTGTGATCCAAACCCTGACAAAAGATACTGTAGTGAGGGGAAGAGTTCTTTCTGCTTGCAATTGCAGGTCAGTCTATCACTGTGGGGAAGTCAAGGCAGAGACATGAAGAATCTAATCATACCCCAGTCAGTAGCAGAGAGGATGAATGCTTTCTCTTCTCTTACACGATTCAGAACCCAAAACCAAGGAACGGTGCTGCCCATGTTTAGTCGGGGTCTTCCCTATCCATTAACATGATTAAGACAATTTCCCACAGACATGGCTGTCCAACCTGATCTAGACAATTGCTCAAGGAGGGTTTCTTCCCAGGTGATTCTATATCATTTCTAGTTGACAATTAAAGTGCCATCATGGTGATGGCCACTTGTATTCAGCTCACTTTTCCTATTTTATGCAATCCAGGATCCTAGCCCAGGGAATGGTGCCGCTCACAGTGGGTAGACCTTCCAGCTTCAATTAACCTACAGAAATAATCCCACATAGGGGTGCCCAGAAGCCTGTTACCTAAGTGGTCCTAGGTCTCATCAAGTTGACAATTTACATTAGCTATCACATATCACCTGATTAAATCTGTAATCATGTTATAAGCACCAAGGTCACCTCCTCTGTAGACTCATCTAACCAGAGACAGAGGTGTGAATCCAAGGTAATACAGCCTTTACTTTTTGGGCCTCTTCCCAGGCTGAATCAGAGACTGGAAGATGAGTGTTACGTGCCCACTCCACCTCCTGACACTGACATTGCCTTCTTCCTGTTCAATGACGTCATTGCTTCATGGCTTCTCTTGGTGAGGTTCACCTCCCTCTACATTTTAAATAGATCCAACAGTCATTGGGTTTAGAAGCTGTGGGCTTAGAGAACACTGGATCATCCAGGGACTTCTGCTCTACAACCCTGATCTAATGTCCCATTCTTTCTCCCTCCAGACATACTAGCAGTTACAGGACAAAGGTTGTTCATTGTCCTGGCCTCTTTTTCTTCTTCCTGATACAAAGACCAGAGTGCTTTTCCTTGTAGAGAGCTACTTGGAATGTAGACATGAATGCAAGATCAGCAATTTCCCCCCTAACAAGAGTGATGCTTGTAGAAAATACACAATTTTAAACATGTTTTTTTTTAAAGTTGTGTTCCTAATGCATTTTACCGTGTGCTTACTAATTATGAAAGTAACCGTAAACTTTACCGAAACAACCCAAACTTCTATTTTGCCTAGAGTTGTGTAGTGCTGGGGCTTCATGGTTTGTTTTTCCCTTAGAACCTTCAATATTCCTGGCTTAGCCACTTTACAGAAGTAATTCAAACTATTAGCCTTTAAACAATGGAACTGTCAATTAGAAATAATATATTTTTTCCATGCTTAATACATTATCCCCTGGAAAATATTGATTTGGCACCTACTACTTACCTCATACAATGAGGAATGCATGACATATTTATAAGTGACTGATTTACCCCCCAAAATTTGATGTTGTCTAGAACAATGATATTGGATCATTACATCTAAAATTCATTATTGTAAGGCAAAATGAGAAAGGAATGAATAAATGGAAGAGGCAGAGGGAAGCCACCTGTGCCAATGCTTTTGATAAGGAGTTGCCCATAGTGACTAGTTCGCCCCCACACAGGCAGATGGAGAGCCATGGCAGGTTGGTTAGCCCTATGACTAAGAAACCAGGATGTGGTACTCATCTTTGAACAGCAGGAAATAGAGGGGCAGGAGAACACCCAGAGGGCTCAGAGAGCGGCTTTCTCAAGTGATGGGGTTGGCTAAGTGGGGCTTGGGGAGCACAGTGAGGTGGTAGGAAAGAGGGGGCACACTCTGAGACTCCCCCAGACTAGCCTGGCTGAAGTTTCCTGGTGGAAAGGAAGTACAGTAGGTAGACGCAGTTTGTGCAATAGTTAGGCTCCTTCCCTTCTAAGCAGTTTGGATTTGGGCTTCTACATTAGTGTAGGGATGCCAAGATGGTGTGAGGAAGGACAGGCCGGAGACAAAAGGCCAGCTCCCTGTGATCCTCAGAGCAGAGGAACAAACAGGGAGACTGGGAGCATGAGGGGAAGAAGAAATCTCACAAAGAGATGACCTGAGGGGAAGGTGCCTCTGTTGGCTGATGGACAGACAGAAAAGGGTTTGTCCGTTGGAGATGAGGGGATTGGGTTCAACCTTCCAGTTGGTTTCCAGGGATGGCGTAAGTGACTGGGGTTACTTGTGATATTGTGCACGCTTTAGAAATTGTTGACCTGGAAATTGTAACTAGCCAGTGAGTGTTGAGTGTGCCGGGAAAGGCCAGACGTTTGGGACATGTGTGATACACATCAGGAAAAGGACATCGTGAGGAAGGGGAGCCATAGCTTCTGCAGATGCATGGGGGGAGGGGTGACACCCATGACCTGTTTAACCAATAAGCCAAGCTTAGCTGGCCTTGTCCAGGAACTGCAGACTTCGGGTGTTTTGTTTGAACAAAAATAAAAGCAGAATTGTCGTCAGGACAGTGCCTGGGAGAGTCAGACGGGGATCTCAGACTTGAGTCCAGTTCTTCTCATCTTGCCAGGATTTCTTGTTTTTAAAACAGAGAGTTTAAGGGGCCATCCAGTTCACCTCTCCTGAACCACCTGTCTTGCCAAGTCTTGAGCCAGAGAACTCTGGTGTGGAAAACTCCATTCCTGGGGTGCTGGTGACAGGCACTCCCTGGTCCTAGCAAGGAGCCCCCAGAGAACCCAAGAGCAAGTCTGCCTGCCAAGCAGCCTCTATGTTCTGCCAATATGCTGCCTGTCACTGCTCACAGCGCATTTATCATCTGTGGGAAGCCTCGAGCCTGGTTTTGTAGTGTTTGGGGGTAGTACTTTGGGCTTTCAGCTTAGATGAAGAATTATTTCGTATGTGGCAGTTTGTACACGGCCCTGGTTCTCCTGTCCCAGGCTTGACACCAACATACACCCAACTCTGGGTTTTACCAGCTGGTAGAGCTTCGCAGAGCCCATTTGGCCTTCTATCCCTACAAATGTTAAAAGTCTGTGGTCTTGCGCCATCATGATCTATCTGTGGGATTTGTGCGTGAGGATTCTTTACCAGGCTTTTGGAAGCCAGCTGTAGCGTGAAGCCCTGTCAGAAAACTCCCAGGGCTCTATGGGAGCCTGCAAACTAGAGAATGAGTACTTTCCCAACTGTGTGATGTGACAGTGAGGGATCTTGGGAGAAAGGCGCACCCAGGTCCATAGGAAGCAGCAAGTTGTATGGGGTCCAGAGTTGAGGTTCTTGCAAAGGGCTGTGTGTGAAGTGTTGGGCCGAGACTACCAGTCTCGGGCCTTCCAAGTATAGAGCTCAGCTTCAAAAATTCTGAAAGCAGAGGTTTAGGGGTGGTGTGGGGGCTCTAGAAAGGCATTCAGCAACACTGCCTTATTCATGTTACTGTCAAGGAGTATTGTCTGGATGGTGTGGAGAGGCAGCACAGCCACAGTGGGGCCACTGAGATACCAGGGCTGCACATAGTGTGGCCGAGCTGCCAGGTAAGGGGAGGTGGGCAGAGGTGCAGGGTAGGGGAGGTGGGCAGAGGTGCAGGGTAGTAGGTGGGCAGAGCTGCAGGGGTGGGGAGGTGGGCAGGCTGCAGGGTAAGGGGAGGTGGGCAGAGCTGCAGGGTAAGGGGAGCTGGGCAGCCTCTATCTGCTTCCTCAGTAAGAGTAAAACAGAATCTTCTGACGGACACGGCCAGTGAGCTGTGAACTTGTGTGCTGCAGTCTTGGAGTGAATATAACACATGCTTCACTCATGCACATGCTAGACCTCAGGATGCCTTGCTGGCAGGCAGGATTTGTGCCTGACACTGGGCTCACATTTGATACAGAAAGCCTCTCGCCATGTTTCCTGTCCCCATTTCCAGTGATCCCTCAGAATATCAGCAGTGACGATGTCTCCACTTCCTGTCTGTGGAGGAGGCGTATGAGCCTACCATTCCAATTCAAAGCCTTCCTCATCTCTCATTCAGGGCATCTGCATATTTTGGTCCATGTGAGCCCATGGCATAAATCCTGTTTTGATCACCTTGGGCAGGTCACTGAGAGGCTTACTCTGGTGATGTGAAGTGTGAGAGAGCACCTGTGTTCTAGAGTGTGTGCAGGGACAGCATCCCCGCACAACAGTAAGTGGTGGGTACTCACGACTGTTCCACACTGGAGAGCCTGAAGCAGAGGGAGAACAGACCTCTGTCAGGCCCAGGCCACATGTCACCCGTGGGGGTCACCTCAGGAGCAAAGTTGTTCATTGGCCATTTCACTCAGGGACTTGGACCAGGAGAAGGGACGCCATCTCAGCAAACAGCGTGACTTCAGAGGGCTATCACCAATGGCAGGCGTTACCAGGCATAGTTCACGGCATGGAAGACATGAGGTCCATGGTCATGCCCAGCAGTCCCTTCAAAGATCTGACATGAAGACTCCCTCGTGTTTGTCCAGAAACCTCAGCTGGAGAGGCTGCCTATATAATTCAGCAGCAGCCCCAAGCGAGAGGAGGAACAAGGGCAGGATAGATGGCATACAGGCCCTGGTTGGCCTCCTCCCTGAATGGCTTCATGAACACCCGGAACAGGAATCCCCCTGTTTACCTCACGTAAGACCTTCCAGTGGAAACAGTCAGGTCCTGGTATGTGGGCACACTGGATGCAGTAGCTGAAGTAGGGACATAACTTGGGCATACATGGAAACAGGCTCCTGGCATGCCTTACTCCAGAAAGGGTTAAACCAAGCCAAACCCAGAACAGTTGTCACAGACCTGACATCCCACTAGTAACCTTAGCTTTCAGGGAACAGCTCTTCAACCAGGCAATTGACTGGCTTCTCCAGCCTGAATCTCGGTTTCTAGAAGGGTTTCAGGGAGTTAAAGCCTGTTTTCTCCAGATGTTTTCCAGAGCTCTACATGAGCTTTCCCTTTTTCCAATTCACGGGCAACATCTGCATGAGCTGAAGCTCTCAATTAAGCTTATGCCATTGCACCACACTCTCTCCCGAGGCTTGGTGAGTCCCCATTCTAGTTTCCCTTTCTGCTATGTGATATACCTACTGGTTTTCTGCAGCCAAGACGTGTCACCACCAGTCAATTTTCTGTTGTGGGCAAGGGAGGCAGAAAGGCTGACTCCCGGAGGGCTACTTGGAACTCAAGTCTGTATTCGGAGGCTGCTATTTCTGTGATAGAAGCCATGGCCTTCTGAGTTACTAGAGAGGATCCCAAGGCATGAGTAGACCCCAAGTACTGTCAGTAGACTTCCTACTAAGATCAAAGAGAATCACTGACACATGCCCACATCTATAACTGACTTAAGGATGCTGTAGAATTATTTTCAGAGAGAAGGGTTGGGAAACAAAGGCATGAATTCACATCATTTGTAGAAAATTAAAGAATGTTCCCCTAACCTTTTCTGTCTTCAGACAGGATTATGACTCAAACCGCAAGATTATATACTGTCTCTGAAGAGCTCTCTATAAGCGAAGACTGGACAAAGCACAATGTTTTTATACACTGTCTAAAGTTTACCCTTGTGCTGATTTCTCTGCCCTCATATCTTGCTTTAACCTGGACACAGCATTGTACTGCTTATACCAAGAATCTCCTGTCTCTAGTTGGTATAAACAGTTCTTACCATTTATTCTCTGCCTTGTTAATAAATGCTGGCTGGGCAGAATAGAGAATAGGGCGGGACATCCACCAACTAGAGGGAGAGGGAGAGAGGGAGATTCAGATCAGTGAGGAGGATAAAGGAATTGGAGCCATGGGAAAGGGGTCCAGAGAGAGACCATGAAAACACACCTGAGGCCCAAAGAGCCAGGTCAATAGTAAAATGCAAATATCATGGGATGGGGCTAGGAGGTGGTCAGATTAGCATAGAAAGTAAAGCATTTATCTGCTCAGCTATTGAGGTGCAGCTTTAAATAAATCTTGATTTTTCCGTGTGATTGTTGGGGAATAGGATGAGGTAAAGAAATACAGCGGTCACGTAATTCACTGTTACATGTATATTAAGAATAATTCATTTGCACTTGCATTATAACATGGTATCCAACATCCCATTGGAGTCAGCCACATTAGCAGAACAGGCAAGGACTAGGTCCCTTGGACAAAGGGGCTAAGATATGATAAATATTAACATAAATTCAAGTTGATATTCTGTCCATCTGTCCTCTTTCCAGAGTAATACCTTCAGTCTGACAGAGCCCCTTAGCCCTGCCCACATGGCTCCAACACTGTGACTCGCCCATTTTGTATGGTCAAGATTAAAAGTGCTTCGTACAAGAGAACACCTCAGTAGGATCAGCACATCAGACTCAGTTACCTCCATCTGGAAGGCAGTCAAGAGAGCCAGCTCTTTATCCCAGAATAGACTAGAAGCCCTACTATTTGGTGATTCTCTAGGAGGTCAAATGGCCGTGCAGTCATTTGCTAACCCCTTGACCTCAAAGCAGGGTGAACACATCAAACACCACCTGTTTACCATTCTCTCCGGAAAAGAATTTCCCCCGCCCAATCAGAATCCCTCGGCCACAAGGCAGGAGAAAGTTTGACTGAAGAATCTATTACCTTTCAAAAACAGGATCCTCTTAAACATGGCTGCTTTAGCCAAACCACCTCGATACTATTGCTTTTCTTTTCTCTTGACACTTGATTTTATGAGCTTTTATGCCCAATGGCCTTGGTTTTGCCAGATTAAAAAAACATTTCAGGGACATAACCCCTACGAACGAATGGCCCTATGTGGGGGGGCGAGTGGAAGCTGTAAGCTGGCAAAATGAACTCCGGTGGCCGCAAACTCTCTGATATTCATCTCAGTAACGAGCGCCTACCGTTGAGGACAATTTTAAAGGACTTAATTTTATTATTTTAAACTGTGCGTATGTGTGTAGGTATGGACACATGAATGAAGATGCCTACAGGACCCAATGACTATAGTCGTAGGATCTCCGCCCTCACCCGACACCCCAGAACCGGAGTTCCAGGTGGTTGTGAGCCTCCTGATCTGGGTGCTGGGACTAGAATTCTAATCCTCTGGAAGAGCAGTGCACGTTCTTAACCACTGCGCCATCTCCCCAGCCCTAATGAGAATAATTTAAAAACACAAACGAACAAAACAAAAGTAGATGGTGAAACCCTAAAGCTCATTTTTGGGTTGAAAGAATGTGTGTGTGTGTGTGTGTGTGTGTGTGTGTGTGTGTGTGTGTGTGTGTGTGTGTGTCTGCGTGTGCGTGGTCTGCAAGCTCAGTGCTGCTTCCACACAGAGCAGCTCCTGGGGAGAAGACAAACAAAGGCACTCGATGTCCACAGAGGAATGGTCATCTGTGTAGGTTGCCCGACAGAGGGAGATATTCTACAATCAGACAGAGGGACACGTGAGTCTCAAAAGGGACACTGGAGAGACGAATGCTAGAAACCACCGTCTCCTGCCTCTCTACTGATCCTGGACTAAGATCAAGAAAATGTCCGCAGAGGTCGGGATAGCAGGAGGGGCGGGTCTCTCTTTTGTCCTGATGGATCTTTGGATGAGTTAATGTAAGGTTTCCAGCAGATGCACAAGACAGAGAGGTGGCTGGACCTGGGGGCTCCATCAGAACCCCAACAGGGTGTCGCCTTGGAAAGGGGACAGGCAGATGGAATGCCAGCATTTCACAATGGCCCTGGCTGCAGTTGTCAAATCATAGAGCTCTGAGGCCAGCTGAAAGCAGTTAAGATGGAGAGCTCCACTCATCTGGGAAGGTGAACTGAGGAGTTCAGAGCAGGGTGTTGCCCGAGCCCCTGCTGTTCGGGGAAGCTTGGGAGGCAGGCCTGTAATCCATCTCTGTCTAGCCTTCAACCCTGACCTTCTGAAGCAGATCAGGGCCAGAGGTAACAGAAGCAGAGAGCTGACGCGGCCAGGCATGGGCCGTGCGGACCGTGCGGACCGGCAGGAAGCACTGAGGATGTGCGATTCCGAGCATGCGGGGAAGGAGGAGGAAGGAGGAAGTAGGAGGAAGTCTCAGGCACGTGGCATGGATGACCTGCGTTCTTCAGATTCGGCTGCTGAGAGATTAAACCCTGGATCTGTCCTGTACACAGCTCAGACAGGACCTCGTATTGCCACCAGTTTGATGACATATCCTTTCCCCTCCTTGCTCTGGGCCCTTGTTTCATGGGCCCCTGTTTAAAGAAATTAGTGGAAGCAGGGAGATCCTGGTGGTGCGTGCTTTTTCTAGCACTTGAAAGGCAGAGGCAGACACATCTCTGAGTTCAAATCTATCCTGGTTTAAAAGCAAATACCAGGACAGCCAGAGCCACATAGTGAAACTCTGTCTCAAAGAAACCTAAATAAATAAATGGATAAGTAAATAAACCAAGGAAATGAGCAGAATGCTTAAGACCCCATCCCAGCAGTACACACACACACACACACACACACACACACACACACACAGACACACACACACACACACACATACCACAGACACACACAGACACAGACACACACACACAGACACACACAGACACAGATACACACACACACAGACCCACACATGCACATACAGACACACACACACAGACACACACTGATACCCACAAACACACACACCACACACATACACACACGCCATAGACACACACAGACACACACATACACACACACCACACACAGACACACACAGACACACACTGACACACACACACACACACACGCACACACACACACACCATAGACACACACACACACACACACAGACACACACACAGACACACAGACACAGACACACACACACCACAGACACACACAGACACACACAGATTCACACACACACACAGACACACACAGACACAGACACACACAGACACAGATACACACACACACAGACTCACACACACAGACACACACACAGACACACAGACACACACAGACACACACACACACACACACAGACACACACAGACACACACAGACTCACACATGCACACACAGACACACACACACACACAGACACACAGACACACACACAGACACACATACACCACAGACACACACACACACACACACACCACAGACACACACACACATACACATCACAGACACACATACACCACACACACACACCACACACACATACACACACACCACACACACACACACATACCACAGACACACACACAGACACACACAGACACAGACACACACACACCACAGACACACACAGATTCACACACACACACAGACACACACAGACACAGACACACAGACACACACACCACACATACACACATACCACAGACACACACACATAGACACACACACAGACACACACACACACACACACACACACACACACACACACTTAAATATACTGTAAGTAGAAATCAGAGTGAGTCTGGATATGGAAACCGTAGTAAGTTTTAAGCAGTCAGCTTCCACCCAGCGGTTCCCGGGGTGGTCTATGTCTTTCTCACCGTCACACCATTCTTTCTCCCTGAGGATTGATAGTGGTAGTGGGTTTGAACCTGTCCCAACTCCTTGGGACCCTTAGGAGTGCAAGGTGGCTCTAAAGATACACTCTGAAACTCTCAAGAAGCATGGGCAGGCGTTTCGGCCCCTGGACTTTGCTTTCATCTTGGCTGTTGGGGACATCCACTAAAGATGCTCTGTGACCCAGGCTCACCTCAAGTTTCCCCAGTTGCCTCCTCCAGGAACCAACCTCACCTTGTGGCTCTTAAAGAGAAGGGCTGGCCCTGCCACACAGCCTCCGCCCACACCCCTGCCAATCTCCGCCAGCGCAGTGTCCGCCCACCGCCCAGGGCACCTCTTCTGGCCCGGGCCTCACCTCTTACCCGGACAGCCCCGCCCCCTCACCCGTCTCCATCTCATTTCCCATTCAACCTCCCTTCTCACCGCATCTTACTAGGCTTGCCAGGTCCGGTGAGGGAGACTGCTGCAGGCTGCCATTTCACCCAAGAGCCCTCTCTGCGGCTTGATCTTGGCCTTCTCTTGAGAGCGGAGGGCCCCACCCTCAACACGGAGAACTGTCTTATTTGGGTTGAAAGCAAAATGCAAACGAAAGCAGAGGAATTATAGAAAGTGGGGAAATTACAATATCAGGAGGGAATTTGAAGCGCATTCCTGTAGCAGCTGTCAACATTTTTTAACATGGGTTTGGAAGAAAATATCAGGACTCTGCAATACAAGTGTGAGTCATTGCTTTGACCAAATATTTCCTCTTGAGTCTTTGCTATCCATCTGTCCCATGCCCCCCCCCATGCACCTATTTTTAATGGTTTCTTGGCATTTAATTTTGTTAAAACAATGGGGATTTTTTGTTTTTGTTGTTGTTTTTTTTTTTTTTTTTTCATTTGTAGAGTAAAGTTAAAGAATAGTTCCTGGTTAGGCTTCAGGCTGTGGAGACTAAGGCCTCCTGAGGAAGGAATCCTAGGCAGGAAAAGGAAGGGAGCTCCTGGGGAAGGGGCGGGTCATCTGCATTAGCCCCCTATGGGAAAACATAATAGAGCAGGGTTGCGTCTTGTCCAGATAGAAAGGACGCTGCGTGGATGTTTTCATTGTGCCTTTAGTGTAGGAATCATCTCACAGTGCTTTGCGGACCGTGAGGCTGTGTGCTGGGCATTTAAAAATGAACAGCGTCTGGGAACTGTCAATCAAAACCACACCTCCCTCCATTCTGATTGGCAGAAACAAAACAGAGCAAAATGTTGACAAGATGTGGGAGGATGGAATCGGTGCCCGTATAATGGAGATGTAAATTAGTTCAGCCGTCCTTGGAAACCGAGTGGAGGGCCCTCAAACATTTAAAAGGAGGGGGCTATTTAATTCTGCCGTCCTATGATTCCTTAAGTTGGGTTTCTGAGCTGGTAAGAATGGAGAACGAGAGCTGGGCAGGAAGCACTCATTCATTTATTTTTCTCTTTGCTCTCAGCTTAGATGGGACATGGGACTAACTGAGCTCCTGCCTCAACTTCCCCACAGTGCTGGGCTGTAATCTGATAGCATCGCCCTCAAAACCCTTTCTCCCTTGAAGCTGCTTTTCCATCTTGTTTTTTTTTTTTTTTTAATCTCGGCAACAGAAATGAGAATAGAGCAATCAAGAAGTAGAAGTGAGGTACCATCAACTGATGGATAAAGCAAGCACAACACGCACGCACGCACGCACGCACGCACGCACGCACACAGTGTTCCGCTGCGGGAAGAACAAGACCATCTCATTTGCCTCGGTATGGGTAGAAGCAGAGACCATTGTGCTGTGCACAGAGAGACAGCACCTCACAAGCCCAGCCTCATATATTGACTGAGAAACGGCTGTTGCCGGAATAGAGACAGCAGAGAGGATGGAGGGATGGGGAGAGGCTGGTCATGGGTTCGAGGTTGCCGCCGGGCAGGATCGTGATGTTCTCTGTTATCCCAACACAGCTGGGTGCCTGGGTAGTGTGTATTGTATCTTTTGAAAGGCTAGACAAAAGGATGCTGGCCTCCTTCAATATTTTGACTATTTCATCTATAAAGTCTGCATACTCGAGGAGCTGTATGTGTTTAATCTAACCACTGCAGAATCAAACCGCTGTGAATCAAAACATCATATGGGCCCTCAAACTATGTGCGATTTTCTCTGTCTGTGTTAGCTAAAACTGAAATAATACAACACTAATAATAGGAAGGGCTTCAAAGAAAAATCCAGGAAGCACTAAGGTCTTAACCCCTGCTGTTTAGGCAGACTCCTGGAACGTAGCATACTTTACAGTAGCCCCTGGCAGGGGGCATGCATGGGATTCTGGTCCAGCCTCTACTCTGAGCTCTGCTACTAAATGAGTCTCAATGTGGGAGACAACGTTATCTCTTCAGAGACAGGAGAGCCTGAGGATTTTAAATGGCAATACAAGTTACAGATTTGGGGCATCATTTCTGACTGCTTCCCAGGTAGTGCTTGGCAGCACAGCACAGGCCGTGGTTTCTAGTGGCATCTCAAGGTGGGGTCCTTGCTCCCTTGATTTTGGTGGTCCCCACATGCCAACCTGCAATCAGAGAGGCCTGGCTTCAGGTTCCCAAGCCTCTTCCTTTGTTCAGTAGACCTGTCAAGGATCACCGGCAGGTTCAGGAAGAAGCTGAGAGTCCCCGACCATGCTCAGTGGCTTTTCTTTCGCATGTGAGCTGCTCTTTTGAGGCCTGAGGGGGAGCATGAACCTCTGCCTCATGGCCATCAATCCCAGTTTGCCATCTTCCTTCCAGCCACTGGCCTGACTACATGCATCTCACTTGACTGCAGTCTCCTGATTTCCCACACCTTTACGGGTTACAGGCAAGCAAGGTAGAAGGAAGATGTGGGTCCCTAGGGTGCTGTGCCATAATATAAGCCATTACAGGAAGGCGGGGCTTGGCTTATGCATCTTTCAGACGCTGACAAACTTCAGAAGAGGAAATCTGAATCTTCCTTCTCTTACATCTAGCCAGGGCTTAATGGAATGACGCCCCCTGGCTTGGGAATTACACAAGTGCACTCGCTTTTAAAACGGTCCTTAGTTTAGTTTATGAACCTCTTCGACCTTATTCTGAGTGCATCTGCCGAGCAAGAAGGTACCAAAAGTCTTACTGTTATGCAAGGAGAGGCTGAAATACCCTTGTGGGGAAATTTAACATCCAGGGCAGGATTCGTCTTTAATGTGCGTTCACAAGAACAAAAGCAGAAATCGCCCGAGAGACCTCTGGGGGTTGGGTCTCTGCTAGTCACACTGCTTGGCTCTCTACACAAAAGCAAGCACCCAACATAGTGATTCAGGCTTGCTTTAGGTATATTTTCCTTTGCGTGGCACCTGGACGTCCATCCTCCTGGGAGTTAGTATAGAGCCAATAGGCATCAAGGAATCTGGAGCAGAGAAAGCAGAGCCCAGGCGTGCTGAGTTCTTGCTTCCATTGCCTCAGTCTCAAAATAAAATCACTGTCGACTTCTCTAGGGGGTTAAAGATGGAGCAGGCAGCACTTGGGAAAGAAGACCGAAATTGGGGAAATCTGTGACACCTTGCTCCGAGGTACCAGAGGCAGCCTCACTGAGGGATTGGACCAGCTAATGGCTGAAGGAATAATGCTTTGTGAATCAGGCCATTCAGTGCAGAGGGCTTACTTTCCCCTGGATCCCTGAGGAAGTTTCCCAGAGTGAAAATGTTAATGACCTTTGTAGGTGTGGAGGGAACCTGTGCTCCCAACAAGAGGTAGAACAAACCACCCTGACATACTACTTACTTGGAAAGTTTAGAGAGAAAAATTGTCTCTCATCTCTGTTTTCCAATTGGTTTAGGAACCTGGAAAGCTTACGCAAAGAGTGAGTCTATCTGCAAGACTATAACCCACCACAGAGGCAGGAGGCCAGGGCACTCCAGGGAGGCAGAGGTGCAGGGGGGAACACAGCATCCCCACTGGGCTTGCTCCCAACCTGAGAAGGGCTGGCTACTCAGGGAGCCTCTGAGGGGTGGTATATTTGGTGCTTTTGTTACTGTGTAGCCAGAGTTTTAATTGGAATGACTAGTGTTTCAGATTAGATTCTTGTCTTCAGTTCTCTCTTTCTCTCTCTTTCTTTCTCATTTTCTTTTTTTTTTTTTGGAGCTAGGGACCGAACCCAGGGCCTTGCGCTTCCTAGGCAAGCGCCCTACCACTGAGCTAAATCCCCAACCCCTTCTTTCTCAAGACAGAACTCACTGTGCAGCTCTGGCTGACCTGGAATGGGTTTTTTAGACCAGCCTGGCACCTAATACCCAGATTCTCCTGTCTCTGCCTCCTGAGTGCAGAGATTAAAGGTGCCCACCCCACACTGTTCAGCCTTTGTCAGGGTCCTTCTATCCTCACTCAGACACCTCTTACTATGGTTGCTTTAAATTGCACTCTGAGGGTGGGAATCACTACTACATGTGAAAGTTCGTCATTGTTGTTGTTGGTGGGTTTTTTTGTTTTTGTTTTGTTTTGTTTTGTTTTTGATAAATGAGGCAGTTTGATAGTTGTGGGGATGTCATGGTTTTTGCTTCCTGCCACTCTTGAAGTCTGCTTTGAACATAGTTGCAGGTGTGGGAACAGCATGTATGGGTTCTTCTCCTGAGTCTGGGAGCCACCGCAGTAGCCATGTCGCGCACACACAGACATTGCTGTCAGAATCCCTGAGCAGCGGTCTGAGAGCCCCCATGTTTGCACACTTCCCCCGGGGCCTCGTTCCAGCCTGAACTCATGAAGACGGAATTTCACAGAATTCATTTCCATTCGTTTCCCATGAACGGAGCTGGGAGCGTCATGTCGTGTGCGGTTGCTCTTCCTTTTGAGAAGTGTCACACTCTGTCTCCTCTTCTCTGAGCCGGAGGGGAACCTGGTGTCTGGCTCCCCGCACAACTGCAGGAAGCATTCTTACAGGATGCGAAGGGACAAGATGACTGACTGCATCAGCTCTTAATTCAAGCTTTGTCCAATAGTAGGATGTGACCTGAGTTTACCAACTGCATCACAGACCGTGTTGGCAGTGTTCTCAGGATAACTAACTACTATCAGACGATAAAGAGAAAACAGCATATATATACACACACACATCACCACCCCTAGACCTACACACACACACACACACACACACACACACACACTCTCATAGATATACACAGAAAGAAAAAATACACACAAAGATATATATACATAGATACACACATACACAAAAAGACATATGCCCAGAAACACATACTCCTAGACACACATACACAGATACACAGATGCAAACACATGTATACAAAGAGACATACACACAGATACAGAGAGAGGGACATATACCATATACACTCAGGCTCATAGACACGCATACACTCATAGACACATATACAGACATACACACATGTATACACACAGATACGCACGGACAGAGACAGACATATACAATCAGACACATACATACACACACTGGAAAAACAATCTATGATCTTACACACACACACACACACACACACACACACCCCTCTACTCATCGCTGGGAGAATCAGCTGCATATAGCAGGTAAATGTCCTTTTAGCTTTTGATCGCTTCAAGATGACTTTCATTTTAAACATGGCTATAAACCGCTGTTTATTTAACTAAATATTCAAGCTGTAATAATCCTAAACTCAGTCATCCTAAAAATCTGCTTGTCGTTGAAAAGAGTGATTATTACGGATGACTGTGAAATTCTGAGGAAATAATCTTGAGGCTAAGCAGTACACAGATGACACGGAAGTACTGCTGTCTTCTGAGAACTGTTTCATATCATGGCTTGGAAAATGTGAATAAGAGAGAACCTTTGGCTTCCATTCTCTTGGGAGGCTTTTTTTTTTTTGGTGAAAATTCAGGGCAAGCTCTTCCTTGCTGTATGCAGGTACTCATTTGTACAGAATAAATTATGGATTTAGAATTGTGCATCGTTCGACCCCCAGGGAATTGAAAGATGAGACAAGGATGTTATCTCATTCTTGTCTCCTGGTTGATTTTTGGTCAACTTGACACAAGCTAGAGACACCTGGGAAGAGGAGCCTCAGTTAAGGAAATTCTTCCATCAGATAGTTCTACAAGGAAATCAGTGAGGCATTTTCTTGATTGGTGTGGGAGGGCCCAGATCACCGCGGGTGTTACCTCAGGCAGGTCGTCCTGGGTGATGTAAGGAAGCAAGCCAAGTAAAGCCATGAGGATCGAGCCAGCAAGCAGGGTCTTTGTTAGGGTTTCTGTTGCTGCGATGAAATACCATGACCAAAAAGCGAGTTGGGAAGGAAAGGGTTTGTTCAGCTTACACCTCCACATTGCTATTCATCACCAAAGGAAGTCAGGACAGGAACTCAAGCAGGGCAGGAGCGTGGAGGCAGAAGCAGGTACAGAGGCCATGGAGATGTGTGGTTTACTGACTTGCCTAGAATGGCTTGCTCCGTCTGCTTTCTTATAGAACTCAGGACCACCATCCCAGGGGTGATACCACCCACAATGGTGTTGTTGTAAAAATATAAAAATTAAAAAAGGTATTGTGGTCTTTTACCTCACTAGGTTCTGCACCGCGGTGCCCCAAGATATCTGCTATATATCTTGGTGGAAACACATCCCAACTGTGCCGCCGAGGCCCAGTGTCTCCTGCCGCCGCACACTTTCCTACAATCAAACCCTCACATAAAAAAGACACACAATAATCTTTCACCCAATTGATAAGATATAATTGCCCATCTAAACATACAATGCCCAGTACACATCCATCCCTTAAAAACATTTATAACAACCGGTAAATGTACAACGTGGAATCTTTACATCAACCTCCATTGTCCTGCCATGGCTTCTCCCTCTCTCTCCTCTCCTCCTTCTCCTCTCCGTCCCAGTCTCCTTCTCTTCCCTCAAACTTCTCTCCCACCCATCCTTCCTTCTCCTCCAATGACAGGCCTCCTTCTACCCTGTACCTGCCCCTCACCTGTATTTTACAAATTCAATGGGGAGAAGGTTCTGGTGAAGTCACCTGATTCCTGAGTACTTGACTAGGCAGCTGTCCTTGGGGCAGTGGAATTAGCATCAAAATACAGATAACTCAAGGGCAAACCACAACACAATGGACCCTCCCCCATCTAATCAAGAAAATGCCCTACAGGCTAGTCCACATCCTGTGCTGATGGAGGCTTTTTTTTTTTTTTTTTTTTTTTTTTGAGCTAAGGTCCTAACCCAGGAGGCATTTTCTTTTCTTTTTGAAATTTTATTTTTTAAAATTAGATATATTTCTTTATTTACATTTCAAATGTTATTCCCTTTCCTGGCTTCCTGTCCATAAACCCCCATCTCCTCCCCCTCCCCCATACCGGTGTTTCCCCATCCATCCCCCTTATCACCTCCCCTCTGACATTCTCCTGCACTGGGAGTCCAACCTTGGCAGGACCAAGGACTTCCCCTTCCACTGGTGCCCCAACAAGGCTATTCTCTGCTACATATGCAGTTGGAGCCCTGGGTCAGTCCATGTATAGTCTTTAGGTAGTGGTTTTGTCCCTGGAAGCTCTGGTTGGTTGGCATTGTTGTTCTTATGGGGTTGCAAACCCCTTCAGCTCTTTCAATCCTTCCTATAATTCCCCCAAAGGGGGTCCTGTTCTCAGTTTAGTGATTTGCTGCTAGCATTGACCTCTGTATTGGACGTGCTCTGGATGTGTCTCTCAGGAGAGATCTATATCCTGTTCCTTTCAGCATGCACTTTTTAGCTTCATCCATCTTATCTAGTTTTGGTGGCTCTCTATATATGGGCCACATGTGGGTCAGGCTCTGAATGGCCGTTCCTTCAATCTCTGCTCTAAACTTTGTCTCCCTATCCCCTCCTATGGATATTTTTGTTCCCCCTTTTAAGAATGGGTGGGAGCATCCACATTTTGGTCATCCTTCTTGAACTTCCCAGGAGGCATTTTCTTAACAGAAGTTTCCTTCTCTCAGATGACTCCAGCTTGTGTCAAGTTGACATAAAACTAGTGAGCACAAGCAGTGGCCCCCTATGAAATTTAGTCCCTTACTCCAGGTTCCTGCCCTGACTTACCTCGGTGATAGATTGTTATATGGGCTGGATATATGAGCTGAAATAAGCCCCTTTCCTCCCCAAGTTACTTTTGGTCATGATGTTTGTCACAGCAATGGAAGCCTAAGCAAGACAGACAGATGCCTAGCATGTTCTAAGGTGCATCCTACCATACCACCACCCACAGGACCAGTTGACTTTGAATGATGAACCACATTGATTCAAGAGACTAGAGGTCACCATGAGCCCAGGACTCAAATAGTACCAGGATAGCCTTCCCTAACAGGTGCTGGAGACCTCCTGTGAGGTGGTCATTTCTATACAGTTCACTAAAAACTAGTTAAGCTTCCAGACAAAGGTTCCTGTTTGGGCAGCCTTGTGTCAGGCCTGATATTTGAGTGTGATCATTATAAGTGCTTCAGTGTAGATTATCTGTCTGTCTGTCTATCCGTCTATATGTCTATGTGTCTATGTATCTATCTATCTATCTATCTATCTATCTATCTCTATCTATCTATCTATCTATCTATCTATCTATCTATCTATCTATCTACCTAACTATCTATGGTTATGCTATCAAAACTTAACTTCTATACAGGAAGCAGGAGTTTTAAAACAAGTAAAGATAGATGGTAATGGATAGGACTCATCCTTTGGGACCAAACAGGCCTCGAGGGACAGTCTTAACTGGGTACCGGTTTAGGGTTACTGGAGGCCATGTTTTTTGTGAAGTCCACTTGAGGGGGTAAGGATGGCATTTGGGCCCTGTGATGGATCTGCAGTCAATGCTCATGTGACACCAGGGAGAATTCTACACAGCACTGAGGAATTGCTGCCTGATCTTGGGTCTGCTATTGTCAGGCACACTTTCACAGAAGCAGGGAGGTCGGTCAAAGGTCAAGAAGAGGCTACTTCTCCAGATGATAAACTAATAGCAGTGGGAATGTAGATACCTCCTAGCTGCAAAACCCGGAAAAAGCAAGGCAGCTGGGTATGGGGACATATACTAGTAATCCCAGGAACTGGGAGGCCAAAGCAGGGGCATGGGTTCAAGGCTTACCTGAGCTACATAAAAGATCTTACCTAAAAAACAAAACAAAACAAAACCCAGTTTTTTAAAACTCAACAAACAGGAACAAAAGGCCCAAACCAACCCTTGAATTGCATGCTTCTAGTCAACCCCACAGAGAGCGTAAGTGTGTGGGCAATTTGAAGACTACAGATGATCTTTATCACTGCACCTCTGTCCTCAGATAAGTGTGGACAGTAAGTACTATCTGTGACAGTAAAGACCCGGAGGTGCGGTGGGATCCTTACTGCCACAACTGAGCTAAGACACTGGTTGACTCACTTTTGTCCCAAGAAACTGGTCTCATGCCGTGTGTCACTGGGCCTCAGGTGCCTGTGTCACTCACGACCCTGAGACAGCTGAGGAGGGTCTCCGGCAGTGGTGAGGGAGGATCAGTGCTCATGGTTCACTGTGTTGTGGGTGTAGGAAGGACAGGAGAGGCCATGCAGGGAACAGAGAATGCAGAGAGAGGAAGGGGGAAGACGAGGGTGCTGGCAGGCTCCTCCGCAGGGGTGCTGCTTCTGTCTTCTGAGAACCACCCCCAGAAAGTCACTCTGGGTTCTTGGCGATGGGGAACAATAGCAGGGAAGAGTGGGATAGTGCAGGAAAAAAAAGAACTCCTTTTTGACGTTAAAATGACAGCCCTGTGTGACAGCGTTCTAAAATAAGCCATGTCACATAAGGTTCTCTTTTATAAGAGAGTATCTATATGGTTTTAATTTTTATCTATTATAGGGTTGTGTGCACAGGGAAAACAATAGGTGCATTCATGTTTATTCATTAACTTCCCCCAGTATTTGGAAGTTTCTCTTTCAAGAAAGTTTCTCTTACTCCCAAGTATTTTTGAGACTCCGTGATCAGTCACCGCTTCTCTCAAGGCCTGCCCCTCAGAGCGGGATGGTATAAGGCTGGCAGCAGGGACCAAAGGCTTACCGTGCAGGGTTAAATCATACATGAGAAAACAGGCATGTGTGATAGTGAGTGAATGTCTGTGTAAGCATGGACATTTACGTGTGAGTGTGTGACTAAATGTGCACAAGTTCACATGTGAGTGTGCAAGTGATTATCTGGGTATGCAAGCACGTGACTGTGTGAGTGTGCAAGTGAGTGCATGAGGGTGTGAGTGTGCAACACATGACTGTGAGTGTGCAAGTGAGTGCATGAGTATGTGTGAGTGTACAAGCATACGAATGTGTGAGTATGTAAGTGAGCACATGAGTAACTGTAAGGACAGAGCACTACTATATAGTCCTGAGCCAGACACCGTGCTGTGGCACCGAACTACTTTGATCCCGAGTCTGACTATCTTTGAAACGTCACCCATGTTTTCCTTCCTGTGACTCTTGTAATATGAAGAACAAAAACAAGAATGTTTTTTACAGGATTCTTGTAAATATCACATGAGGTGCTGCAATGAAGGCTGACTCAGGTGTCCAGACTCTAAGGAATTTCTCATTAGTGCAGGTTACCTCATTAGTGCAGGTTACCTCCTTTCCCTCAGATGCACTTTGATGGGAAAAAAAAAGAAACCTTCCACGAATTCTCTATCTTTCAGTTCTAGGCAGCCACACGTGGAAGTAAAAGTTAAAGGTGCTGACCTTGGGCGCGTTGCTCTAAGTGTCTGCCACTGGCCACGGCAACCGGTGGCAGTGGCTGGGAGTGCAGAGGGACTGCCCCCATCCCCTTTCCATCCCTAGATAAGGGAACTGCTGTGGCTGAGTGTGCTGGGATGTCCCGGGGGAAGGCAGAGGGTCAGAGGAGCAGGCAGACATCCCCAGACCAGACAGTGGGGACCTGCCCCGCCACTGTGGATCCCAACGGGGCCTCCACTTCCTGCTGACAGCCTGACACCTGTTACAGGCAGGGCGATGGTTCACTGTGGCTTTGTCACTGGCGAGGACAAGGTTGTCTGCTTGGTAAAAAGAACTTCTGCTGTGAACCTGTCTTATGCATTGTTCTCTGTTGAGGTCTTTTGTGATCTGTGCCGTGGAATTTGATCTTGAGGCTGATTTAAGGCTTCTCGAATAAGACCTGTCACTTCTTACAGCTAAAAGGTAGAGAAGAGAGTGTGGGGGGAGGTTGAGCATTGACAGATCGCTCCACCCCCTGAGGAACACTCCACAGTTCTCCCGAAACCACAGTCTCTGCTTACTCCCTCAGGTGCCTACCCCTCTCTACCATGTGGGTCAGGGTGGCCTGTGGCGTCTCTCATGTGAACAGCACAAAGGTTTGTCTTCTTGACAGTGCGTTGTGCTTTTGGAGGATCTGGAGCTTAAAATGGAGACCTTGTTCTTGTTCAGTGCTGCTGTACCTGAGTCTCGGCCCCAACCTTTTCTATCTGCTTTTAAGACAAAGACTTTATAAGTCACCAATGACCATGTTTACTCATGACCCTGGCTGGTCTGAGTATGTGACCCTCATGGGGATAGCATGGGTGTTTTTTTTTATCTATTCACCTAGTGAATTACAATACGCAGTCTTTCAGTTGTTTCCTTCTGAGGCAGTTTTACTTTGGCCTTTGTCTTGTGTGGCTGGGATTACAGGCCTGTGACATCACCCCGGCTATACTGGGCTCGTTTTGAGCATCGTTTGACATGCTCTCACTACACAGCTTCAGCTAGCCGGAACTCCCTGTGTAGACCAGGCTGGCCTCAAACTCACAGAAAAGCCTGCCTCTGCCCGAGAGCTAGGATTAGGCATGCCCGGTCATGCCTAGACTGTGTGCCTGTTTTTATGGATTTTATGTTATGTTTTACTGTGTAGTTATTACTGTGTGTATGTGTGTGTGATATGACATGTATATATGTGTCTATGAGTGCAGATGTACACGTGCCATGGCGTGCTTGTGGGGTGATCATAAAACAACTTTTCAGAAATTGGCCCTTGCTTTCCCCCTGGTTGAGGCAAGGTCTCTTGTTTCTGCCTTGCTTCGTCCTCCAGGTTCTCAGGCCTGCAAGCACCCACTGTTTCCGCCTCCCACTCACCTGTAAGGATGCTGGGCTTACAGATGCTGGCCATCTGGGGACTGAGCTCAGGTGGTCAGGCATTTGTGTCAAGCACTTATACATACGGACCCATCCTGAAGGCCAAGGACTTTACAGAAAGATTAAGCAGAAGGGGGGAGGGGGTCCTTGTAAACCTTCTCCCTATGTCTGCCCCCTCTCTTCAACAGTTCTGCCTTTAGTGACTTGCAATTGTGTGGCATCTTTGGGCTGTGCGTTCCTGGTTTCTGTCAATGTGTGATGCTAGGTTGTGGCTTTGGGATAGTATGCAGAGTAACAGACAGCCTTGGTTGAGAAGCCCCTGAGGTCTATCCACTCATCCCCCTTCCCACTGACCACCTCAGTCTCTATGGTTTTGCCTCATCCAGAGGGTCATACCGCTGGGTTCATGCAACATATGAGTCCTTGAACTGGCTCATTTCAGTTAGCAGTGTATGTCTAAAACAACCTGATGCCATTCTGAGGTCTTGTAACTTGCCTCCTTTTAATCGTTGAATAAATTTCCATCCTCTAGATGAACCATGGTGAGTTTATCCACTCACTGAAGATGGGACGTCTTGGCTGATTCTGAGGTTGTAGCTATCACTTAAAGCATCTATAAACACGTACAGACTTTTGTGTGGATGTCTTCAACTCTGTTGGGCACACGCCGTGGTGCACACTTGCTGAATTACAGGGTGAGAATGTGCTTTGTTCTGTAAGGGATGGGTACAGTGTGCTCCAGGGTAGCAGTCCTGGTATCCTCAACATGGATGAAGGGAATTCCCCTTACTCCATAGTCTAACTTGCCCTGAGTGTGGTCTGGGTTCTGAACTCTACCTGATCTGACTTGGTGGCATCTTGCTGGTGTTTTAATCTTGCACCTCTGTGATGACAGGTGTGTTGGTTAGCCTGTTCATGTGTGTTGATAAGCCTTTAGCCTGTCCATGTATGTTGGTTAGCTTGTTCATGTGTGTTGGTTAGCCTGTTCATGTGTGTTTTTTAGTCTTTAGCCTATCCACATACATTGGTTAGCCCGTGTAGGAGGGAAGGTTTGTTTTCATTCATTGCTTTAGAGAGTCCCTTAATAGGATGTGAAATGCTTTTGAGTGGAGTCTAGTCCTCTGCCTCAGGTGGGGGAAAAAGGCAGGGCCCTTGCTCTTATGGGGCTGGTATTGCAGATGGGATACATCAACGACCACACTCACAAACAGTGATCCGGCAGCAGGGAAACACAGGCAAGGGGTGTGCAATCCGTAAAGAACGGTTACAGACAGAAGGGGTGGCAAGTGAAGGAGGGGGCCCAGGATCAGCCTTGCTGGGGTGGGTGAGGGAGGCGCCTGCTTTGTTGGGAGAAGAGGGAGCCAGGCAGCAGAGAGCTGGGCTGCAGGGTGCCTGCTCACCTGTGTGAGGGCTTGGGTTTTACTTTGAGAGGAGGGGGATCCAGCTCTCTATTGCAGGGCAGGGGTGGCCAAGAGTATGATTTTTCTGATTGGCTACACAATACTCTGCATGGAGTGCAGAGAGGTCTCATTGGTTCTGAGAAGATGGAGGTGAGAGATGACATCTTTCCAATCCACTCTGTTGCTAGGTTAGAAGGGAGGGAAGTGTAGAGGATGATGGGAAGTCCTGGCCAGGGCCCCAGGAGGAGTGCATTATGCTCCTTTGGTGGACATGGGCAAGGAAGGATGACAGGGTCTGTGGAGCATTTTCAGGTCAGCTTTGAGCTGGGTTAAAGGTGAGTAGCCATCATACGCCAGATGAGGTGGGGTAGACACTTGGATTCTGCGGGCTGCTGCTCAAGATGAAGGAAGGGGTTAGAGGCGTGCAGGTCATGGCGCTGCAGAAGAACGGCCCCAAATGAATCCTTTGGGGACTGACCCAAGGTGGACGAGCCTGAACCAAGGTGCCTGATTGTAAAGAGTGCAGTGGTGTTGAAGGATGAAGACGACAGTGGTTCGAGGAGTGAGTGAGCCCCAGAGCCCATGTGGGAAGGAATAAAGCGACTCAGAGGAGCGCAGCCATGACTGAAGAGCTCTCCTCTGTGGAGGGATGGGTCAGCACTGGCTACTTATTCCCTTGGAGGAAATGTCTTCTCCCTCTCTGTTTCCTCTCCTTCCTCCTCCTGTCCATTGGTACTCATTCTCCCTTTCCTTCCTTCCCCCATTTCCTCTTACTTTCTTTTTCATATTGTTTTATTTATTCACATCCCAAAATCCCTTCCCAGTTCCCCCTCCAAGAGTTTTTGTCCCCTCCTCCTCCCCTTTGCCTCTGAGAGGGTGCTCCCCCCTCCTGCTCCCCTCCCCACACCCACCGCCCCCTTCCCCCTGCATTCCCCCCTTCCCTGGGGCATCAAGTCTCTACTGGATTAGGCACATCCTCTCCCACTGAGGCCAGACCAGGCAATCCTCTGCTACATATGTCAGGGGCAGTGGTGGGGTGGACACAGAGCAGCCTATGTGCTCTTTGGTTGGTGGCTTCATCTCTGGGAGCTCCCAGGGGTCCGGGTTAGTTGACACTGTTGTTCTTCCTATGGGGTTGCCATCCCCTTCAGCTCCGTCAATCTTTCCCTTAACTTGTCAACGGGCATTCCTGACATCTGTCTAATGGTTGGCTGTATCTGCATCTGTCTTAGTCAGCTGCTGGCAGAGCCTCTCAGAGGACAGCCACGCTAGGCTCCTGTCTGCAAGCTCAACATGGCATCAGTAGGGGGATCAGGGCTTGGTGCCCGCCCATGGGTCTTTCTTCCTTTCTATCTTCCTTCTGTCCATCTATCCATTTCTCCCTCCTTCCTTTCCTCCTTCCATCCATTTGTCCTTCCTGCATCCTTTCCTTTCCCACCCTACCTCTTCCTGGTCCCAAGCATGGGACAACACTCTGTGGAGTCCATGTGCAGCTCTGACATCACCTGATGGCACCCTTGGTCTTTGCTACCCCACTGTGTGACCAATGCTGTGCAGAGACACAGAGCCCTCCGTGGGCCTCCGAGCTTCTCTCTCAGCTGGGACATTATGCATGACTTCAGGTTCTAGCAGCTACTCTCCTGCCAGTGTGGCATCTGACCAGGCTTGCTTTCGTGTGTGAGTCTTGGGCTTTCCTGCCTCTGATTAGAGCTTCGAAACAGACACAGGCTGTCTAGCTGCTTATCCTACCTGCTCCCCAGGCAGCTTCACAGAGGCTGGTTCTGAGCTGCAGCACTGACACCCTATGGTGGACAGGTTAATTCCCACTAATCTGACAAAGTCTAAATTAAAACAGTGAGGCTCGAAATGCTTGCTAACACATCTCTTCCTTCCCTTAACACCCTCCTGTCTTTAAACCTCTAATTCTCCTCACAGCTTAAAAGCCCTGTATATTTTAGACACACACACACACACACACACACACACACACACACACACACACACACACACAGACATACACACAACACAACACAGATGAGAGAGAGAGAGAGCCTCAACTCACCCCTGTACTATCCTCCATCAGGCCCTGGTTCACCCCGAAACTGCCCATCATCCGGTCTCACCTCACCCCTCCACTGTTCACAATCAGGTCTCAGCTCATCCCTGTACTGTCCACCATCAGATCTCAGCTCTCCCCTGCATTGTCCTCTATCAGGCCCCACCTCACCCCTGCACTATCCACCATCAGGATGATGAACACTGCCCTTTTCTTCAGGCACTTGTAATACCAGCAACGCTGTGGCCACCCCTTGGCCTGTTGTTGACTTTATATCCCAGAAAGCTTCCTTAGATTAGATCAGGACATGGCTCAAGACAGACTTCTCCCCAGGGACATATCAAAGAAGCATTTGTTTGAGGCCTTTAATCCTCACAGTACCTGGGGACAGTGTTCAGATTGTCCTCTCCTCTGTGTCTTAGGACAATAGGCACCACACCTAGTGTGGCCACCAGGGACCAACCCTCACCTTCCCAAGCAATTAGAATATGGGTCAAAGTACAAAATGTCTGAATTGGTTACTTTTCCAGACCCTATGACAAAATTTAGGACAGAAACAACGTAAGGAAGGGGAGGTCCCAGCTGCGGGGCATCACACATCCTCAGCTGGGACGCACAGAGATTAATGCTGACACCGCTCCTTTTCTCTTGTTTATTCAGTCAGGGACTAGGACCCACTGCACAATGCCACCCAGTTAAAGTGGTGCTCCCTTCTCAGTCCACCTCAGCTAGAAACTCCACCAGACACGACCAGAGGCTTGTTTCCTCGGTGGCCTGGAATCTTGTCAAGTTGACAACGAAAATGAACTACTGTAAGATTATTCTGGAACTTAGAAGATCTCCTTAGATATTATCAGAACACAGTAAAGAATCATGTTTTATTCTGTGGTGGTCAAAGTGGGGACAAAGTGGGGTAAGAACCAGGGAGAAAGACCCCTGTCATCAGGGCTCTCCTTCCCATGGGCCGAATCACTTAATGAGGTGCCACAGTCCTCAATGGTACCCCACGCTCTATGTATGTACCTTGATTTATGAATTTAAGTGACTAGTGTCAAATTATCAATATTACAGTGATCTTAAGTTGCCATCACTGAAAAGCAAAATCTTCTCAAAGTTATGAAAGTGGCTGGGCTCTCAGTTGGAGGATGGCTCACCAAGCAACCAGGAAGCCCTTGGTCTGATCCCCAGCATCTGTGTAGACCTGGCAGAGGCAGGAGTATTAGATATTCAAGTTCATCCTCTTCAGCCACATAGAAAGTTCCAGGCTAGTCTGGGGTATGTGAGACATTATCTCAAAACCAAACAATAAACAGAAAGAGGAGGAGGAGGAGGAGGAGGGGGAGGAGGAGGAGGAAGAGGAGGAGGAGGAGGAGGAGGAGGAGGAGGAGGAGGAGGAGGAGGAGGGGGAGGAGGAGGAGGAGGAGGAGGAGGAGGAGGAAGAAGAAAGGAGAAGGAAGAGGAGGAGGAGAAGAGGAAGAAGGAAGAAAGGAGAAGGAAGAGGAGGAGGAAGAAGAGGGAAGAAGGAAGAATTAAAAAGAGGAGGAGGAAGAGGAGGAGGAAAGAGGAAGGAAGAAGAAAGGAGGAAGAGGAGGTATAATTTTTCTGAACTTGTTCGAAAGGGACTTCAACAAATACTAGAATCATTGTTAGTGTCACTACGCAGGGCTACGTCTTTCTCAGCTTAAGAATTTGGAAGGCCCCATGGACCAGCAGCACGCACCCTTGTGCCCACAGCACCGTGTGTCTGACTTAGTGAAGACAGGTGGCAGTGGGAGCAGAGCTCTGTGGTCGCTGTCCGTTGTCATCTGGGAGTCAGCCCCTCCTCGGGCACACACAAGCAGCCTCTGACTTTCCACCCAGCAAAAGAGCCATCTCCACTCCCGTCCCGTTCCTCCGCTCTTACCTCAGGCTCTCTCGTATCTCCTTGGTGTCAGCTGTGGACATAGAGCTGGTGCCCTCAGAGCACGGACTCCTCCCCAGGTAGGATGTTGCCAGTCATGAGGTCATAGGACAAGTTCAGGGGTTTTGTGGGATGAGTGACCGGATCACAAGGAAGTGAGAGAAAAGGTGAGTGGATAGATTGATTGGCTGGGTAGCAACTCAAGGACGATGCTGTCTGTATGGCTCCAGTTCCAAACAGCTTGATCCCACTACAGGCACCCGCAATTGGCCCCTGTTTAAGATTTCATTTGAAACTCCCACATGGGAAGAATTGATGATGACCCCTCCTCTGCCCAATGCTTCCCCATCTATTTTGTCATGATTAATAATCTGGGGTTATTTTCCTACATGTACAGCATATTAAACCCAGGGAGACAAGATGAAGGAAAGCCAGCCTGGGGCTTCAAACAGGCTTGCACGGTGGCTGGAAGGCTGCAGCCAGCTCATAGCGTCCAATTCACTATGTAGCCCAAGACAACAGCATTTGTATTTCATGTAGAAGAAATAGCTAAATACTTGTATTTAAACTTTAAGTGGATCTTCTGCCTCGGGAAACCCTCTTGCAGAATGACTGTGTCAGTGGCTGTGTGGGTCAATTAACAGCCATGGCACCTCGCTATGGTTCAACTCACACTCTCCTGTTGCTTCCTTGGGAGAGTGCTTATGTTTTATTCATGCTTATGCCACTTATTCTATCAACCACTGGCCTCGGCCATTAGATGGGGTTTTAAAATAACCACTGGGACTCGTTTGTAGTAGATGGGCATAATTTTAATTACTTAGGAATGAATCCAGAAGATATCAGTGGCTGTTTTAATCATAACATTATATCAATAACATTTTTCAATGTTGAAGATCAAAAATATATTTACATGCGCGCGCACACACACACACACACACACACACACACACATGTATCTGGCATTATAAGGAGGCTTTAATGGCTTATGGGCAGATTTGCTGTAAGGTGCTTTTATCTTCTAATTTTGGAGATAAAAAAATTGCCTCTGATTCATTCTGATTAAAGGAAATTAAGTTCCTTAGAATATAATAAAAATGGCGGGATGAAAGTTTTAAGTGCTGCACAATCGGGTCTCTTGGGCTCACTCATGATGCTGCTGTCCTACAGAGACCTACCCTCCTGGCTCACCCACGAGCAAGCAGGAGGAAACAAACCCTTGTGAAGGACAAGTTTCTCCCTCTTTACATACACACACACACACACACACACACACACACACACACAAACACACAAACACACACACAAACACACAAACACACACACAAACACACACACACGTTGAAATTGTTTTGATGTTTGTTGGGTCTAATGTTTATTTTGTCTTCAGAAAGGATTTGTCAGTGTTTCCTGGTGCAGGAAAGGACTCCGGCCTCAGAAATCCTTTCAGGACAGTGGTTAGTAGGTTTAAGGGCATCAACATGCTCACATTGGCCTAGCCTCCCTGGGATGCTCCCTGTATCTCCAAATTAGAATTATGTATTGCTCTGCTGTCTTGCACCCAACAGCCATTGAATAAGTGACACAGGAAGTTATTAATTTTATTATAGCTTAGGTCTAGCTTAGGCTATTTCCCACCTAGTACATCTAATTTAATTAGCTGGACTATCCTAGTTCACATCCTCCTACCTGGCCCATTACCGTTTTCTCGTTCTCTTCTCTCTCTCTCTCTCTCTCTCTCTCTCTCTCTCTCTCTCTCTCTCTCTCTCTCTCTCTCTCTCTCTCAGGATGTCCAACCTCCTCTGTGTTACTTCCTGATGGTGAAACTTCCCTCATCTGATTTCTCTCCTAAGGAACCCTTTCTCTGCCCGGAAGCCCTGTCTTCTACTTCCTGACCAACTATTGGTTGTCAGCTCTTTATTAAGCCAATCAGCGAGTGAAGAGGTGTATGTTTATGAAATACAGAGGCTGGTAAGGAGCCACAATAATAATACCAAAATCTGGCCAGCACTCAGCTTTCTGCTGGTGGAGAATTAACAGTTGAATAATCCAAAGATGACGTTCACACAGTGCACCCCAACAATGACAGACTATTGACGTGTGATGCTGTAGCCCCACAACGGAGCCCTCCCCTTCCGGGCCTGAGGCCACGCCTTAACCTCTTTGGCCCATGACATGTTTTCCCAGCAAACTGATGGCTTTAGTGCGTTCAGGGTGTAAAGTTTGTGATTTGAATCCCTTCTTGAAAAGCCAGGATTTAATCAGCAGTTGGGAAGATCAGTCATGTACTAAGCAGACCATCATAGACCTGGTGTGGACGGTGGAGAGGGGAGGCAAGCACACTCACTACACACATGTGTGGCCACAGGAAAGCCACAGACGAGCAGCCTACAAACCAAGTGGCAAGGTGCCCTCATCCACAGCTTTGGGAACCACAGAAAAATGTCAGGCTTAGAATCTATTTAAGAAATACAGTAATTTTGACTGGTATATTTAAAGCAGGTTTGCTGGACAGCCAACAACATCTACAGTTATTTAGGTCAACGTGGCTTTATGGCATCTTTACATCACACACTTGTGGATTTATGAGGTAGGCAAGTGTACTTGGAATATAGAGGTTTAGGAGATGTTGAAGGACTGCCCTCACTTGCTGGCGAGGTGACTCAGGGTGGGCTGCACAATTGTGAAGACCAAAGTTGGAAGTCCCCAGCATACCCTCATCCGTAACCCTCATTCTCCTACAGTGAGATGGGAGTGAGAGACAAGATTCCCTAGAAACTCATGGGCCAGCTAGCCTGGTGTGCACACAGGTGAGCAGAGACCCTGCCTGCCTCAAATAAGGTAGAAGCTGAGGCCCGACACCTGAGGTTATCCTCTGAACCCTTCACGAATGCCATAGCAACCAAGCACCTATTCACATATGTAAATGACTACACACTCATGTAAATGAATACTACACACACACATGCAATACATGCATACACATGCACATATAGACACACACACACACAAACACACACACACACCTCTCATCATGGGAATACAAAGCACAGTTTTGTTTTTGCCTTTAGTCACTCCCTTTCTTTCTTTTTTATTCAGTAACATTTTTAATATTTGATTTTTTTATGCATATGGGCATTTTGCCTACTTGTATGTATGCTTACATATATCTATTCCTACATATATGTACATGTACCATGTGCATGCCTCATGCCCACAGAGGTCAGAAGAGGGTACCTTGGCTCCAGATATCTTGGAACTAGAGTCATGGATGGTTGTGAGTCTCCATGTGTGTGATGGGAATTGAACTTGAATACTCTGAGAGAGAAAAAAAAACAAGTGCTCTAACCACTGAACCATCTCTCCAGTGCTATCAGCAACATTTTAAAAATCACTATGTATAAGAATTGACTTGGTTCTCTTGCCCAGCCCTCTCCTACCCCCATTCCCCTCCCTATCTCCTCTCCCATCTGGTGCCCTCCCTTTACCCACCTCCAATGTCTATTTTATTATTTCTCCTCAGATTTAAGCATCTTTGATTGGACCCTCCTTGCTACTTAGCTTCTTTGGGTCTGTGGATTATAGTATGGTTATACTATACTTTATGGCTAATATCCACGTATAAGTGAGCACATACCATGCAAATCTTTCTGAGTCTGGGTTATCTCACTCAGGATGAAATTTTCAAGTTTCATCCATTTGTCTGTAAATTTCATGATGCCTTTGTTTTTAATAGCCGAGTAGTATTTTGTGTGTGTGTGTGTTCTTCAGTTGACTGACATCTAGGTTATTTCCAGTTTGGGGCATTTATGAATAAAGCTGCTATGAACATAGTTGAGCAAATGTCCTTTTGGGATGTGGGAGCATCTTTTGGGTATATGTCTGGGAGTGGTATAGCTGGATCTTGAGGTAGAACTGTTCCCCTTTTTTTTTTTTTTTTTAAGAAACTCCCAAATTGATTTCCAAAGTGGCTGTACAAGTTTGAACTCTCACCAGCAATGGAGGAGCTCCCCTTGCTCCACATCCTCACCAGCATGTGCTGTCTCTTGAGACTTTGATCTTAGCCACTCTGATGGGTGGAAGGAATCTCAGAGTCATTTTAAATTGCACTTCCCTAATGACTAAGGATGGCGAACATTTCTTCAAGTATTTCTTGGTCGTTAGAGCTCCCTCTGTTGAGAAATCTCTGTTTATCTCTGTATCCCACTTGAAAAGTGTGTTACTTGGGTTGTTGGTGTCTAATTTCTTGAGTTATTTATAAATTTTGGATATTAGCCCTTTGTCAGATGTAGGGTTGGTGAAGATCTTTCCCCATTCTGTAGGCTGTCGTTTTGTCCTATTGACAGTGTCCTTTGCCTTACAGAAGCTGTTCAATTTCATGATCCCATCTGTCCATTGTTGTTCTCAGTGCCTGAGCTGCAGGTGATCTGTTCAGGAGTTACCTCCTGTACCCATGGGCTCAAAGCTTTTCCCTCATTTTCTCTTCTGTGCGACTTAGTGTGTTCAGTTTTTCACCGAGGTCTACGGTCCACTTGGCCTTGAGTTTTGTGCAGGATGCTAGATATGGGTGTTGCATTCTTCTCAGTGCAGACATCCAGTTAGAGCAGCACCGTCAGGATGTAAATGAATAAATAAAGGAATAAGAAGAGTTGACTTGGAATTACATGCTTGTCTTGTTCCCCTACTGCCATCCTAAACCAACCGAGTCACAGTGCTCATGCCTAGTAGGCTTTTTGAGTGTGTTGCAAGCCCACCATAAAAGCCATTCTTATTCTTTACAGGGATATGAGGTGAAGAACTCATTTAGGGTGGACTCTGCCACATGTGAATGGTGGGAAAAGAGGATGAATTGAGTCATCGAGCTCCAGAAGCACACAAGCAGTGTGTGTGTGTGTGTGTGTGTGTGTGTGTGTGTGTGTGTACACAATGTCACTCTCCTTGTCCCTGCTATAACAGTTCCTCATCCCATTCCTCCTCCCGCAAGACGATGTCCCCACCCCATCCTGACAGGCCTCCCTACTCCCAAGACAGCTGGTGATCCCTGTCATCTTATTCTGTACACCCTGGGCCACCCTGGACTCTCACTGTGTTACAGAATGATTTCTGTTAGGCAGGCCAGATACATTTCTATATCGAAGCAAGGTGGGCTGTCTGTGGTGGAACCTGTGAGGCAGACTTCTATTCGCAGCATGATTTCTCTAAGACGGGAGTGGGATCATTAAGAGGACAATTAGCTTGTCGTGATTCATGCGCCCTTGTCCTCATATGGAGCTATATGCTAACTTGTCATTCGTTTTGGGATTATTAAGAAACTTTTGGTTTCCAGGCTCTGAGGTGAGCCTGCTTTAACGAGAAGCCTCAGAACCATGCCGTGAGTCAGGTCGCTAACTCTCGTGTGCTTATGGGTTTTCCCAGCTTGGGGACTTTTGTCTTCAGGGTCTGGGGCATTGCTTTGTCCCTCTGTGGCTGGTCTAACAAACCACAGACAACGTGGTTGAAAGCACAGGGCTGTGTGGCATCCCACAGGGCTGCACTTGCAGGCCTCATGGGACAGAAAGCAAGGTGTTAGCAGGCTGTTCTTACCCTGGTTCTCAGGGTGTCTCTGCCTTGGCTGAAAGTGCTTGTCGTCTGCCTCTGCCTTCAAAGACGATGCTTCCAGAAGCTCTCGGGTGTTCTCAGAGATGCTTTCTGGCATTTCCCTCACTCACCCAGCTCTTCAATCTCCACCCTCCATTCATTTCTAATGATCCTTTGGATCACATTTAATGACCCATTCAGTTCAGGTTGATCTCACGTCTCTGGTTAATCCCATCTGAAAAGACCCTTTTGCCATATACTGTGCCAAGGACATTGTTACCAGCTTGGGGTGGGACATCTAAGGTGGGAAGTAGGGGTGATGTTCTCGCCACAGGGGACACTCAGTGTGAGAGCTATGTCTCTGTCACATCACTCCTGAGTGGAGGCATCAGTAGTTTTTTTTTTCTTCATCTTCATACATCTCTGTTTACTCTGAGGTACTGTCTTGAGATTGAATAAACTAAAAGTGACAACAAGCCCTAAACGGAAACCTGTATGACCCCCACAACTGCTGAGTTGAAGGACGCAATCAAGGTCAAAGGCTAGATAGGACAAAAGAGTTGAGCAGGTCTGGCCTCAGGTGGATCAAACACAAGTGAGCTCACAAGGCTAAAACCTTGTGTGAGAGCAAGCCAGGGGGCCGTCCATTGTGTGATGTCTGGTGATTAGAGCTGGAAGGTATTCGGGCACATTCATGGGAAGGGCGCTCTTTGGCAGGGTGGTCTTTATTTTTAAACACAGGATGGAAGCGAAGGGCAGAACTTCAGGCTTATTCAGTTTTCCCTCAGGTATCCCCAGGCCCCTGGATCTGACAGAGCCTTGGTCAGGCGTCTGCAGGAACATGGCTTTGTCCTTCCTCATTTTCCTGAGCTAACACAGGTCCTTGTATGTCACTTCCAGTCAAGCACATTACCGTCACTGTGTTAACTGCGCTTGCAAAGTTGCATGGGAGGTTGCAGGGCACATTCCCTCTGTTTACTACATCAATATGGCAACTCATTAAATATGAAAAGTTCAAACTGTGAGGAAAAAAATTGACCTTTCTGAGTGCTGGAGACTATCCTGCTTCATTGTGGTTTTGTGCTCAAATCTTAAGGCAAAATAAATAAATCAATAAATCAATAAATAAATAGTCAGAATCATTCTTATTTGCTGAATTTTAGCTTCCTTAAAAGAACTTACGTCCCATTATAAATCAGTTTGAATTCCTGTCACCCCAAGTTCTTAGGTTTCACATTTGTTCTTACATGGTTTTTACCCATGAACCATCTTCCCAGCTCTGCCTCTGAATTCTTCTTCCTTTAAAAAAACTTCTTATTGATCCTTTGTGAGTTTCCCATCATGCACCCCAGTCCTGCTCATCTCCCCATCCCTCTGCTCTTGCAACCGCCAAAAAACAAAACAAAACATAATGATAAAAATAAAACAAAAGGTGAAACACATCTCGTTGTGGAAGCTGTGTTGTGTCACAGTGTGTCCTGTAGTTTATCCATTTGTCCACACATCTTTACTTGCAAGTGTTCATTCCAATGACTCATTGGTCTGGTTGGAGGCCTCTGGCTACTGCTATACCATCAATACTGGATCCTCACTGGGACTCCTCTTCGATATCCTTTTGTTGCCCCATGCTCCAGGACCAGCCTTTTGATGCACTCCAGAAATTCATAGATGGGGTAGATGTTGGGGTGGACCAACCCAAAGCCCTGGACCTGGCCCTGGGTGGCAGCTGAGTTGATTAGCCCGCCAATTGTTCTGCACCCATACCACCAGGGCAAGCACTTCCTGGCTAGCTCACCCAATGCATAGCGGGCAAGGGGCAGGGCCAGCTCTCCTGTTCTCAGGACCCCACAGCATCTCGCTCATGCCCGTACCACCTCATGGTGAGTGGTAGGACCAGCTCTCCAGTGTTTGTGCCCTCTGAGCTGGCTCACCCATGTTCCTGTCATCAGGGCCAGCTCTGCTATGCTGCCCATGCAAGGTGCAGGGCCTGTTATCCTCAGTGCTGCACACGTTGCAGAGTGCAGCAGCAAGTGAAGAGCAAGGTCAATTCTGTACAGCCCTTGGACATCAACATGGTCCCGGGTGGCAGCTCAGACCAGAGATGTTCCATCGTCTTTAGTGGTAATATGACCCATGGACATCGCGACACAGACCCCTGCTGCTGCTGCATGGCCACAGACCCAGACATGGCTCTCAGTGGAAGCATGGGCTGGGTCTTCACCATGGCCTCAGGAGGCAGGGCAGGCCACTCATAACAGACGATTCCTCCTCACCCTTACATCTCCAGTTCCATCTCCCCTCATGATGCTTAAAACTGTCCTGCTTCTTTCTCTCCCATCTGTCTACCACATACATGCATGGCTCCTGCTGTGAGCAGGCCACATGGCTGGCAGGCCTCTGGGAATCTTCTGCCTGCCTGAGGCCGTGGGCTGACTTCTGGGTGTCTTCTGCTCACCCATGCCATGTGGCCTGGAGGTAGGCAGCGGACCTCTGGGGGTCTTCCCCAGTCTGAGCCATATAGCATGGTTACAGATGGGCCTACCTTTGAATTCTAATATGGTTGCTTAGTTTTCTTGCTGCAAGGATGTTTCTGGGAAGCATATGGTGATGTGAAGGTTGGCCCACATGTGAGAATGCTCTGAACAAAGCAGATACCAAACAGGAGAGAGCAGATGTTTGTCTGAGAGCCAATGGGGCAAGAATCAGCATGTCTATGGTGTGGCTTTGAGGTTGACTTTGATGGATGGCAATGTCTGAGGTGCTCCTCTTAGAAAGCAGAGGGGTCAGGTAAGAAAGTGATGGACAGCACAGAAACTCCGATAAGTGTGAGCACTCTGAATTGCAGATGCTGCTGCCGTTTCCAGGTGAGAATGCAGAGGAGAGGGTGGTAAGACATAGTAGAACTTGAGATATTCAAGGAGTCATTGGGATGACCCGAAGGTCTCCAGTTGGGCTCTTGCCTTATTGTCCAACCACTTCCTGTAGTTGTGGCCTGGAGACCAGCCTCAGAGAACACTGCAGATACAACCATGGCACCCTGTCAGACTTCCCACACTGCACTCTTATCCTTTAGGGCCCAACTTTGTTCATTCCCCCAGGAATTTCTCAGTTGTCCCATGACCCCTCCACACCATCTTCCCTCAGGACCACTTCCAGGTGACCTTAGGCAGGGCGACCATGTTTTTTTCTCTGCTGACAGCTGTCTGTCTTCCTTCATTGGCCTGTGAGCTCACTGTGAGAACCACGTGTGGTATTGTCATTAAAATCATCCTTATCTGTTGGCTGCTGTGGTGGGCGTGAGACTGCGGAACAAAGAGGGGGAGGTAGTCGTTGGGAGCTCTCACTGTCAGGGTCGATGCTGCTCTTACTAGGTCTTCCAAGGACTTTGTAAGTTAGTGTTGGTTGGTAGCGCACCAAGATTAAGGTCAGAGGTATCCTTAGAAAATCATACATTCACATTCCCAGAATTCGCTATGTATCAAGGGGACATGAAATGTGAGTGAGGGACAGGGAGGGGTCAGCAGGTAGCAGCATCTGGAATATTGCCTGGTAGGCACTGCCTTGTCCTGTGGGTGGGTAGAAAGCCTACGTCTTAAGGGAGATGACGATGAGGTTAGACCTTTGCGCAGGAGGGGAGAGTGGGCTCCCACAAAGAAGATGAATGAGAAAGGGTGGTATGAAGTGGTTCTGCATCTCAGCATCCCTTCTGATGTCCTCAGAGCGCAGCTCAGGGCAGACGCTGTAAGCATTTGTGGAGTAAGGAAAGGGGTGGATGGGCAGCTGGGAGCAAGAGTGGCCAGTGCTGTCAAGGGAGGCTCACGCAAGTCAGAGGGGCATGAGCAGGTAGAGAGGAAGAGTGTAGGAGGCACTCGGGCAGCCATGTCAGACAGGAGGCAGGAGAGCAAGGCAGGAAAGGAAGCATGCTGTTATGTTATGCCTGTGAGGAGCCTAGAACTCTTCCAGGCTGTCTGATGTGGAGGAATCTAAGAACCAATCATCGAAGATGCAAATAGAAAGATCAAACCAGTCGATATGATAGCTGTAACCCGGAGTAGTTGGCTTGTCAAAGCTGATAAAATCCTGTGACCATTTCACATGTCATTGGTAGGCAGAGAGCCACAGCTTTGTGACATAATCACAGCCATTCTGATGGCTTGGCTCTAGGTGGATCTAAATTGCTGAAATGCTGTAACTTTTATTTATAACCTCTGCATCCACACTCAGTCAACAACATACGGCAGGGTTTCTCTCCACTATTACAAACTGAACAATGCCTTCTCTTCCTGGGGAAGTAAAAAGGGGGCTCTTTCAACTCACCTGGGAAAAGAGGTAAAGAAAGACTAGTTAAAGGGCTTGATGAATTTTGTTCACACAGGGGAAAAAACAGAAACCTGTGTACCCACTTCAGACTCTCACACCAAAATCCGCATAAACACTTAAATGTAGGAGGCGAGACTTGAGCTTTAAAATATTATGAAAGCATCTGTATGATTCTGCAAGGGAAGGGCATCTCATTATTACGTGTGTGTGTGTGTGTGGTGTGATGTGTGTGTGTGTGGTGTGGGGGGGGGTGGGGGTGGGTGTGTGTGGGGTGGTGTGTGTGTGTGTGGTATGTGTGTGGTGTGTGTGTGTGGTGTGTGTATGTGTGTGGTGTGTGTGTGTGTGTGTGTGTGTTTGGTGTGTGTGTGTGGGGTGTGATATGTGTGGTGTGTGTGGGGTGTGGTGTGTTGTGTTTTGTGTGTTTTGTGTGGTGGGGGGTGTGGTGTGTGGGGGGTGTGTGTGTGTGTGTGTGTGTGTGTGTGGTGTGGTGTGTGGTGTGTGGTGTGGTGTGATGTGTGTGGTGTGGTGTGTGTGTGTGTGGTGTGTGTGGGTGTGTATGTGTGGTGTGTGTGGTGTTGAGTGGTGTGTGTGTGTGTGTGGTGTGTGGTGTGTTGGTGTGGTGTGTGTTGGTTGTGTGGGGTGTGTGTTGTATGGTGTGGGTGTGTGTGGTGTGGTGTGGTGTGTGTGTCTTGTGTTGTGTGTGTGTGTGTGTGTGTGTGTGTGTGGTGTGTGGTGTGGTGTGTGTGTGTGTGTGTGTGTGTGTGTGTGGGTATGCACGTTCCACGCCTTATGGGAGGAGGTCAGAGGACGACTTGAGAGAATCAGTCTCCTTTCCTGCTGTGTGGGTCCTGTGAATTATATCCAGGTCGTCAGGGTTGGCAGCACCTTCACCCTCTGAGCATCTTCAACAGGAGCCGAGAGCACTCTTCCCAAAGGACGTTTGCAGTTGAGCTTGACTATGTTATGTTCAAGAACATCAGTGGTAGCACTAGGAAGAGAAGAACAGATAGACGCCAAAGAGCCAGCTCATTTCTAGAACACATGAAGGACTCAACAATCAGTCCCAGGAAGTGCAAATGATGGGAAAACGTGGGTAGGATACAAACAAGATGCTCGCCCTGTGTAGCGGGCTGGGCCCAGCTGGAACAGGGCTCTGGGAGTTGCAGGTCACTGATCAGTAGAAATGGGATCAGGTCCTCCCTGTCCAGATGCTGCAGTTCACATCCACTTCTAACGTCTAGAGGGGAAAGAGTGATGGACAGATCCATTCCCCCCGGGAACACAGACAGCAGATTAAGGTCCTGGTGCACATTGTCTTCATGAAGCTTCTGTTTCCCATGTTTAAAACAGAATGCTCTTTGCTTTGTCCTGCCCGACCTGTAGACCTGACTGCAGACTCCCCTGGCCACCTAAGCTAGGGTAAGGCCAGAAAGGGAAGGGTAGGGAAAAAGAACGTTGACAGAGGAAGAAAGGGAGAGAACCGATGCAACCGAAGCCCTGTGCAGAATGACCGTGTGCCCAGAAGGGTTGCTCAACAGGTTTAAAGTGATTCCTGCATTGCTGATCTGAATGCCAGCTAGGGCTTCAGTGTGCATGTGGAGCCAGCTCCCAGCACAGGACAGTGAGATGGTATTTGCAGAATATTCGTTTCCCCACAGCCCCTCAACCTCACAGAAACAGGTTAATGCCTGAGTTGACTTGGGAACCCCTGCATCTTAGGAGAAAAAGAACAGAAAAATGGCGTGAATCATCCGATGTCTTATACCACACAAACATTTAAATGTGTACTACACTGGTGCATAATTACTAAGGATAAGCTCCTGGATTATAGAATTAACAGGGATCCATCTAAAAATAAGTTTATTTTAATTAGTGTGAATTTCACATCTAAAAGTCTTTGTGGAAAAGCAGTTTGGCTTTTTTTTTTTTTTCTTTCTCACCAACTGGGAAGCTTGAAAATAGTTAATGCAGAAAGGGGATTTATGTGACGACCTGTCCTTCCTACCGCTTCTGGAATTTAGTGACCTCAGAAAGATACTCAAAGATTTTTGCTCACTTAAAAAAAAAATAAGCTTCTGGGGCTGGGGATTTAGCTCAGTGGTAGAGCGCTTACCTAGGAAGTGCAAGGCCCTGGGTTCGGTCCCCAGCTCCGAAAAAAAAGAACCAAAAAAAAAAAAATAAGCTTCAATTTTTAATTTCTAGCGCTGGCTACACATGGACTATCAATTGAGTCTGCATTCCTGTTTAACCGGGATGTCGCGGACATATTTAAATGATGTTAAGAACTAAATCTAAATCGTCCAAACTGGATTAGCAAGTGGCTTTTCAGGTTTATTCTTTCTGTTAGCAGCAAAGTAACAAAACACAGCCAGCAACATCAAGGTTTTGTGGAATCTTTTCCCCCCAGAAAACCTCCAAATACATTTGAATTTTCTCAGTAGAGAAACGTAAAGAAAACACATTATGTTTCCCTGAGCAGATCTGCTTTGTCCTAAGATTCAAGATTTGAGGAGGGAAGGAAAAGGAAGTTGAGCAATGCCTGTTTGCCGCTGATGACCTATGGAAAGTCCAAGAATGGCCAATGTCCGTCACATTGCCAAAATAATGAAGACCTCAAAGTCAGGGTGTCAAGCGAGTCGCTAAGGAAGTGTTATGGTGGGTGCTATTGTGAAGCCAAGTGGTTGCTATGGTGGCTGCCCATGCTAGACAAATGTCAATTACCCGAAGTGCCTAGAAACTCTACCTGGCCTCGCTCCACACGCAGCCTGTGACGCCTGCATTCTTGCAGTCACAGATTGCCTGAGAAATGCTTTTGAATCATTTGTATTTGTTTATTATACTGACTCGGTTCCTGCTAACTGCTGGGGTAGGGAAAAAAGAGTTTCCACACAGTCAGCTGGAACTATTCATGTTGTGTTTGATAGGCAGCTATGGCTCCAAAGGTCGGCATCAGGACAGGTTCTGTGGTCCTTTAGTTCACTGTGTCCCATGCTTCACGGTCAAATCCCTTACCTCCCCTCAGTCACACCCTCAGGGAACTGAACTTTGGTCCAATTTCTTTTTTTCAGATTGATCATTTGCTTTGTTTCTAGGAGAGCAGGAGAACATGAGCTTCAGGAACTTTCCATTTGTGGTTAGGTGTGTTCTCCCCACCCCAGTGGCTTTGAGCCCCAAGTGACCCTGA
>NC_046155.1:188827375-188917375 GCF_011064425.1 Rattus rattus
TTTATTGAATCTATCACCCCTTATTATAGAGATTTTCATTTCCCTAAAGCAATAATTGAGAATGTTAAGCCTGTAGTAGGGACCTAAATGTCAGAATCCACACTCTCTTAAATGGTGCCACAGCCCTCGGGTTTTCCACTTAAAATCCTTTCTCTTGTTCAAATTCCAGCAATTCAGGAGAACCACACAGGTCGTTGCCTTTGAATGACTGACATGTGAAGTCCACTCCACCCCAGAGAGTTCACTCAGTCAAGCCCTTACAGCAATAACATGGCGATAAAGATGGTGGCCACATCTGTCAGGCACCAACTGCAGAATGAGGTGGATCCGGTGAGTTGTTCTACAGTTTGAGCTTTAGGATGAGTTTAACTATGGAGGGTAGCAGAGGAGGTGCGCATTTGTGCACATGAACAGACCTGTCATCCTAGCATGTCTCCTCCTCCTCCTCCTCCTCCTCCTCCTCCTCCCTCCCCTCCTCCCCTCTTCCTCCTCCTCCTCCTCCTCCTCCCCTCCTCCTCCTCCTCCTCCTCCTCCTCCTCCTCCTCCTCCTCCTCCCCCCCTCCTAATTTTAACCATATGGCATCCACATCAAATCACCAGGGAGCACACAGGGCAATTTGCTGCATCCTACAGGGTCCATCCACAATCCCTCTTATGCCCCATCAGGGAAGCGCTTCCTCGTAGAGCACAGATATTAACTGCTGCTTTTTTTTATGCACTTGAGAGGAGCATTATTTGGCTGGATAAATCTCCACTCCTGTAGCTTTATCCGTCGTCAACCTTGCACGCGAGCACATTCTGCATCAGAAGACGCAACTAATCTCAGTTTAAAATTACTTGAAAAAAAACAAAAACAAAACCATCCGGGCATACAATTTATTCTTGTATACAATTTTCTCTGATCCGTACCTATAGTACTATTTGCATACATTTACATTAAGTGTCATATGTCACCGAGAGATTACTTAACACACACAGGAGGGTATGAGCAGCTTCTATACAAACTCTGAATCATTTTACACAATGGGCTTAAGCATCCATAGACTTGGTGTCCTCAAGGCCCTGAAGCAATCTCCTACAGATATTATATATGTTTATGTGTACGCCTGTATGTTTAAAAGCTAGTGTGACTTGTTCTACTCTACTACTAAGGACTGCAGCTTAGAGCATTCATCGTCAAGAGACAGTGAACCGAGAATGGTTCAAAGATCTCAGTATTTACCATTAAAATTCAGTTTGCAGAAGACATGCCCACAAGTCCCCAGCCATCTCTTGAGGCTACATTTCTCTGGTGCCAGTGTCCTTCAGAGAAGGAAGAGAGGGGCAGAATCTCAGACAAAGTTCCCCTTGTCCTTTGGTACTAGCTCCTGGTCAGAGAGATGCACTGGCATTGTGCATCAGACAGACCGAGAGGGGAAGGATTTGATTGGTTTAAGTGAAGTCTGGAAACACTCCTAGGCAAACGACACTCCACACTCCCTGCCTGCCCCACTGACGACTTCCCGTGCGTGCCCGTCACTCTCTACACATATCTCACAATCTAGACAAGACAAATTGAATTCCCTGTACTTTCTGACCTACCGAATCCATACTTTCTGATTCACTTATCACCACCCGGGAAAGGCTATGAAAGTCTAATGGGCTCAAGGCCCTTATATGAACCTGGGAAAGAACCTCCCACCCACAAAATTGAACAGGTCTTTTAAAAAGGCATCACGAGAGGCTGAGAAGATGGCTCAGTGGACAAAGCCCTTGCCAAACACGTGTTATAAGGAACAGAGCTTGGATCCCCAGGAGGAGGTAAAGCTGAGCACATCTGTGCACACCTGCAATCCCAGGGATGCTGTTGGGGGTGCCAGGGGGTGCCAGGCAGAGACAGGAGAATCCCTGAACCTGGTGGGCAGTCGTCTTGATGCTCGTAGCAACAAACAAGGCAGGCTCTGTCTCGAAACAAAGGGGAAGGTGAAGCCAGCACTCGAGATTGATCTCCTACCTCCATATGTGCTCAGGGAAAGATGACCTCTGAGGTACCCAGGCACCAACACTCACTGGTCCTCAGAGCTGCTTTTCTAAAGGTCAGCATTGATTCTATTCTCTATGGCTTCGTCTTCACAAGATGTCGGTCCCTGTCTCAAAGTCTTAGCAGGCAACATGGGAAACGAGCCTTTTAGGAGCATTTTAGGTGCCTTTAATGAGCGGTGGTTATGGCAGTTACACTTGACAGGCAGATCCTGGCCTCTGATACCTAGAAATCAAGTCTGAGAAACTGAAAACCAACTGACGTCAGCTGTCTAAACAGAAAGGTAACAAGAAGTTAGTAGGGGGCGTGGAGTCATGTAGCCGGAAGCAGAACCACCTTAAACAGACCCCTAGAGGTTCTGCAGTGCTGCTGAGAAGAGCTCCTGACCCCCTTCAAACTCTCGTGCTCCACAGCCCTCCCCTGCCCTTGAGCAGAAGGCATGGCATTGTCGCACGAAGGAGAAACTGCACCGAGCTCGGCTAACCACAGTGAACTTCGTGTCTAAATGCTAGCGACTGCTTTTAGGGCTCCCTCTGCTTCTCTTCCTGGCTTGGATCCTGAGGATAATTTATTTAAAAGACTTAACAAGTCCCTGATGGCTGGAATCCATTTTAATCTCTAAATTGACCACTCTTTTCAATTGAGCTTTAAAATGAAAAGGCCTGGTGTTACAGACGGGGACAGTGGAGAGTCTCCTGATTGTAAACGTAAACCACGCTGATAGATGACATTAGCAAAACACAGAAGAAAAGCTTTAGAATAAAGGAAGACCTCCCACACACCCCCATCTCAAGAGTAGCCATCTTTTTTTTCCTCCTGGCCTTTACTGGTTAGATATTAATTTTGAGGTCACATAAGCGGGTCTACTAATAAAAGTATGGCGAGGGCTTTTACACTTAGTAATTTCATACCTCATAGTATAAAATGTAATGGGGCACATCCATCAAAAAGTATTATAGCCAGACTGGGTGGCAAGGGCCTTTAATCCCCGTTACTGGAGAGGCTAAGACAAGAAGTTTTTAAGTTCAAGGCCAATCTCATGAACTTAGTGAGATCATGTCTCAAAATAAAAAGTAAAAAGAGGTCTGCAGATGTAGCTCAGTGGTAGAGTGGCCATCTAAAGTGCCTTGGGTTCAATCCTTGGTACCACACAGAAAGAAAAAATTGCCAAAGATAAGACAACACCGAGAATATCTTAATGTTTCATGGGCAAATATGTTATAGAAAATAATGCCTAAGTTATTAATAATAATGACGATGATGATGAGAAAAGTGATGGTGGTGGTGGTGGTGGTGGTGGTGGTGACATGTATGTGTCTCTCTATTCAAACTCACTACTCACCCCAATGGCTCTCACACTCCTACTGTGTTTGCACTCTCTCTCCCTCTCCCCTCCCCCTTCCCTTCTTTCTCACTCGTGGAGGTTGGGGAGGCTTGAACCCGCAGCAGGCCTTCCCAGGGGTACAACCTCAATCCTGCTGACTCATGCATGCTATTCCTTCTTAGTAAGTTTGGAGCAAGCCATCGGGTAAACTTTCATGGGAACCTGGTCTGAAAACCAGCTCTGGTCACCTTCTACATATTTGTCCTTAGACAGCCTAGGTGCTCGTGGACAATCCTCCCGACCAGGCTATCTCATGAGGAGGTGGAAGAGTTAGCAGGACATTTCTAGAAGCAGCCTTCTACAACCCCGAGATGCAGAACCAACCCAAGATGCTGCTACAGGCTTCTATGGTCACGGTCAAGGAAGCAGTGAAGTGTGAATGCAGCTACAATGGACTCTTGGTCTCCCAAGGACAACTTCTGTAACTATGAACTTGTAACTAGCCAATCAGAGCCGGGCTGCTTCTGGACCAGCCAATCACAGCAGGTGCTACTGCCAGTTGCTACCCAGCCCAGAGGGAAGAAGAAGTTCTAGAAAAATAGAAAAGAGTTTCAATGATATCCAATTACTATTTAACGATTCTAATTATTACTTAATAATTCTTTCCAATGACCATTGTTACCAATAAATAAACAAACAAACAAATATATAACATATCTATTTCCAGGAGCAGCTGCAAAGAGCTGGGTCCTGTGGTCTTGAAGGGGGAAAGCCATGACTCTATCAAAAGCTGTATGACCTCCATCTACCTCCTGATTTGAAATGCAACTTGCACAGAAATTCAAGGCAAAGTCACTTGCAAAGACAAAAGCATCCTTCGTCCTTCGTCCTTCATCCACAGATCTAATCTCTTCTGCAAAAACCCAAGATGCTCCAGCAGCTTAAATCAGACCGTGCACAATTAATGACCAGAAACCCCAATTTCATGTTAATTGACTTTAATTACATCTTTGCCTATGCTTTTCTACAGGGGCTGCTGCTTGCCAGGGTACCTGCAATTTAATATCTGAATTCTCTGCGTCATACTCATCCTCTTTGAAGTTGAATAATAAAACAAATACGCAGCACCCGAATGGTCCACCGAGGAGCAGAAGGGAAACTGGGAAGAAAGAAAGGAAGAGTGGACCCAAAGACAGACCCTCTAAAGAGGGGCCCAAGAGACCTGTGATTTATTTCAGACCACCAGGGTGTTACTGAAATTTCTCAATGCAACGAAACAGAAAGCATTGGTCCAAAGTTCCGGAGGTGACCGATGCAATACAATTGAACTGTCTAAAAGCAAGAAATGGTTCAGGGACTAAGCCACTACCCAAAGACTATACATGGACTGACCCTGGGCTCCAACTGCATATGTAGCAATGAATAGCCTAGTAAGAGCACCAGTGGAAGGGGAAGTCCTTGGTCCTGCTAAGACTGAACCCCCCAGTGAACGTGATTGTTGGCGGGAGGGCGGTAGTGGGGGGAGGATGGGGAGGGGAACACCCATAAAGAAGGGTTGGGGGATGTTGGCCCGGAAACCGGGAAGGGGAATAACAATTGAAATGTAAATAAGAAATACTCAAGCTAATAAAGATGAATAAATAAATAAATAAATAAATAAATAAATAGCAAGAAATGGGCTGTCAATGAAGCTTCCTCCCACCCCTTCTAGCAAACGCGAAATGCCCTGCCTCTAACAGAAATAAATACAACCCCTGTTCCCGGTAGTCGGGGGAGCACTTTGCCAACACCCAGAATGAGAGGTGAGGGGAGAGAAGTGTTTCTGTCAGGTCTCAGTCAGGAGCACATGTTGGGAAATTGTACTCTTTTCCTAGTGTCCCAAGACATTCCACAAGAGACCACACAGTGGCTAGTTTGAGATTAACTTTGAATTGATAATGAGAAAAGTTACTAAAACAGACCTCAAGTGGACAAAAGATGCTGGCTCACCTGCTCCAGCATCCCTGCCTAGTCTCGTCCACACTTCCTTTTCTTTTCTTTTTTTGTAAATTCACTAGTTTTGAAATTTTTTCATTTGTATCTATTCCGAGATAGGGCCATGAAAAGCAACATCCGTTTTAAGTCTCTCCCGTAATCGAGAATGTTAACAGCCAATTTTCTCAAATGCTGACACCACTCAGCCTGTCTTCGGGACAAAAATACTCATCTCTGCTTCTAATCAAAGCCCTCACTCACGGTTTATATACATCCATTCTGTTTTATTGTATTTTCAAGAGTTCCGTAGCGCTGGCCTCACCAGCTCTACGCGTTTTCCCTTGAGCACACGAGTAATGATTCTTAGAAGGTAACAGCTGTGGGCCGACAGAGCCAGTATATTTCTGTGGAAGCTGCAGTTGTTTGGAAGGTCAGCCATCAAATGGGACTCATTTTTCACCGGAGACAAAGGCGGTGTGAAGGTCTTTTCAATTTGTATGAAATCGGACTGCTTTTGTAGGGGCAAAACACAAGCCGAAACCCAAGTCTCCTAAAAAAAGAAACGTCGTAGAAGATTTATGTGTTTGAAGATCCATGAAATGTTGGTCAAGCCATTAAGGTTTTAATGAGACTTTGTAAAACAAATGATAAGTAGAAGTTATGAATACTATTTGGGGGGCCGGGGAGGTGGGGGCAAAAGGATTCCTATTATTGTGGTGAAAGGAGAATTATTAAAATTAATATTAGGTCTGAAAAGTTGAAGATGGACGTCCCAGAGAGTATGGGAGCCAGGAGGATGACTAGCTGATCAAGTGCGGGTGAAAGGCTGAACACTGGGTGTGAGCCCGCAATCCCAGGCTCCCTAGAAAGGCAGAGACAAGAGAATCCTAGAGTTTACGGGCCAGTCAGCCTAGCCGATTAGGGAGCTCCAGGCTCAGTGATAGAGGCTGTCTCAAAAAAAATAAATGCAGAGCAATCAAGGACGTTACCTGACCTCCACACACATGCACATCCATGTGCATCCACACACACATGTACACACACACATGTGTATATACACATGAAAGATGCCATTTTTTTAATCAAGAAATTTCAAGGAATTTAACTTCTCCATTAACAGTATAAAGTCTCAAAGCGATGAGTTCACCATGCAGTCAACGGTTGGTTGTGGAGGCTCCTTCTTGTAAGAGGGGGTTCAGTTTGTTTGCCAGCCTCCGTCTCTCCTATGGTATATATGTATGTGTATGTATGTATGTATGTACCATATGTATGTATGTATGTATGTATGTATGTATGTATGTATGTATTTCCCAAGGTGCCAACAGTCACTACCTGGTGTGATTCAATTCAGAGCTTTCCCTGTGAGTTCAAACATCATGGCACATACATGTGCAGTTTTCAAAAAAAGTTGGTTTATGCAATCGGTCCTTTATGAAAATTGACCATTTTCCTCTGCATTGACTTCTTTTGCCGTGATATTCTGGAGTTTCTGTTTTAGCTGGTACAAAACTCTTTTTTACCATCTGCATACACTGTGGTAGTGATGTACTGGCCAAACTGAAGGGTTTCTTGATGGTCCTTGTTAACCCTTTCCTTGCCCCCTTCTGCATCTGACTGCCTTAGCCAACCACTGAGGTGTTGTACCATCAAGTCCAGAGTTTTACAGTAAAAGAATCCTAGAGGATTTTTGCCCAGGGTCTCACTCATGGTGTGCTGAGGGACTCTCTCCGCTGCGGGTCTCAACAGTTCACTACTGTGGTTAAGTGTTCTCTAATGTGATCATAACTGCTCATACATGGAAGGATGCATAAGTTGTTACATGTTCCCGTGTTTAATAGTAACGCTGACACTGAACACATGTTCTGTGTGACAAATACCTTTGAAAAGGTGGCTGGATGTAATGGTTGTAGTTTATTTTCTTAAGAAATTGTTCGTGCTTCGTAAACTATCATTTTTGCTTTCCCACCGGCAAGCATGGCATTGCCTCATTCTCCATATTGTCACCAAGACTGTGTATGATTATTCTTTTAAAAAATGTATTTCCGTGTGTGTATGTGTGTGTATGTATTTGTATATGTGTGTAATTGTATATGTTTTGTGTGTGTGTGTGTATTTGCATGTGTTTCTGTGGGTATATTGTGTGCATGTGTGCATTTGTATGTATGTGTCTATTAGTGTGTTTGTGTATGTGTATGTCTGTGTGTGTATGTAGGTGTATGTTTGTGTGTATTTGTATGTGTTTGTGTGGGTGTATGTGTATGTATGTATGTATGTGTGTGTGTATATGTGTGTATGTATGTGTGTGAGCTGTTAACACATGTGGAAGCACATGCACTGTCATGAACTTATGTCGATCAGGGGACTTTTCAGGCACCCATCCCTGCCTTCTGATACAGGTTCTCTTGGTATCGGTGGGTATGCCATGCATTCCAGGCTGACTGAGCTGTGAGCTTCTGGAGGGTTCTCTTTTCTCTACCTTGTATTCACCACACAAGTGCTGGGATTGCAGACATGCGGCCCTTTGTCTGACTTTTACATAAGTTCTAGGAACCCAAACTTGGTCATGAGGTTTACACAGCAAGCACTTGTACCTGCTGAACCATGTCCCTGTCCTGTGATCACTCTTATAAACCTTCTGATAGTTGTGCACACACCTCATTGTGGTGACAGTGTTAGCCGCTTAGTAAGCCAAATATGGAGGGTCATGACATCTCGGTATGCATGGCGTGCTCTGTGCCAACCACAACATGCTGGTTGACAGTGATCTCCATAGCTGCCATACATTTTTTGTCTACTTGTCCAATTAACTTTGAGAAATAACTATTGAGACTTGTTTTGCTATGATTGTGGCTTTACAGATTTTCTCGTAGTTATTTTATTTTTCCAATGATGCATTTTGAGGCTTGAGTTTGAAGGCATAACCATTTATCATTTTAAGTCCTTCTGACAAGCTGTCCCCTTTGCGAACCTCTTTTGCTTAGCTTGGAATGCTGTTTGGGTTGGGTTTCAGTTAGGCTGGGTTGGAGTTCCTGACTCTGCAACACAGAGATCAAACCCAGGGCCATGTGCACACTAGGCAAGCCCCATGCACACTAGGCAAGCCTGGTGCACAGTAGGCAAGGGCCAATCTCCGCCTTTGGTAGAGGTGATGGCCTATTAACATTTAATTTCTCAAACTATGACCAAGAGAACTGGGTTCTATTGTCATCTTCCACTCATTTCCTATTGTCACATTTATCTATCTATCTATCTATCTATCTATCTATCTATCTATCTATCTATCTATCTCTTTCTATCTTTATCTCTATGGTGTTTTCTCTTTAAGCTAAAATTATTTTATTCCAAGGATTGTTTTAGGAGTTACAATAGTTATCTTTTTCTTTCTTTCTTTCTATTTTTTTTAACCATCTACTCTCAAGTAACCCATTACTTTACAGAGAATGGAAAAAACCCCAAAACTCACAATTAGTACACGTCTAGTGCTTTGTCTTGGTTTTATGCCAGTTTTAAATATATGCTTTTATTTCTCATGTTGCAAATTCTGTGATATCATCACTTAAATATTTTAATAAAACCCTTGTGTTCCTTATTTCTTCATGTGAACCCAGATTCACCTCAACATCATTCACTTACCAAGACAGATTTCTCCCACATTTTTTGTGGAGTGGGTCTCCTAAAAGTGAGTTTACCTAAAATTTTATCTGACTTTAAATATCCTTTTTTCATCTTCTTATATTTGTTCTAAGTTCTTTTCTTGTTTGTTTTCTTGGGATTAGGTCTCTTTGTAGCCCAGGCTAGCTTTGACATTTGCCGTCTGCAAGCTGTGCCTTTGTGAGTCCTGAGAAATACCAGGTAGTGTTTTCTAGAGAGCATAGTATTGCCGTCTCATTCATCGAAGCAATGGGAATTCTCGGCTGGGTGAAATGTCCGTTGTTATCTAAGCACCTGACATTGAAAGAGAGGTGAGAATAGGCAAGGGGGTTATAATAAATAATCATTTGCATAATGAACAAACGGAATGTATATCATTAGCCAATACAGCTGTACCAAATACAGTTTGGTTCATTAAATAGCTGTATGAGAGACCGAAAAAAGTCTATTAACCTTCCCCGATGCTAATGAACATCCAGAGAAGTAATTATTTTTGTGTTTAAACAGCAACAACACAAATTCAGCCAAGGCCTTCGTCAAATCTAAACATTATCCCACGATGGTGCACAGTAAGAATGACCAACACCTACAAATCAGGCTTAAAGAGGCAGCTTAGAGACCGAGAACCTCAGAACCCCAGAGCAGTGGGCCTTTGTAGAAGGTATGGATGCATGCTTCGAGCCAGCTGAAGCCTGGACACACACCCTCAGCCAGCGGAAACACACCTCACTTTACACAGCTGCTCTGCTCCCCAAAAGCCAAGTGCACATCACATCGCTCTCAAGCAAGCCAATCTCACATCTCCCAGGAAAGAGAAACAAAGGACACCGTGAATAGTTACCTTCTGACTGTGCTGTGTTTGTATGGTTGCATCTTCAAATATTCTCCTTCCTTACAATGGGGGCATCCCACTGTACAACGACAGCTGAACAGTGTGGATTCTGCATTCTGGGAATTGTTAAAGGAGGGATGGGTGAGAGTCCAGCTGTGCTTTCAACACTCTGAGGCCTGTGCTGGGTCTGCAAACAGCTATCCTGCTTAACTTAATGAAAACTTGAGAGAGGGATGGAGGGAGGGAAGGAAGGAAGGACAGAAAGGAGGGGATAAAAGGGGAGAAGAAAGGGAGTCTTCTCCTCCTCCTCTTCCTCCTCCCTTCCTCCTCCCTCCCTTCCTCCTCCTCCTTCCTCCTCTTCCCTTCTCCTCCTCTTCCTCCTCCTCCTCTTCCTCCTCCTCCCTCCTCCCCTCCTCCCCCCCTCCCTCCTCCCCCCCCCTCCCCTCCTCCTTCCTCTTCTCCCCCCTCCTCCCCCCCTCCTCCCTCCTCCTCCCCTTCCTCCTCTTCCCCTTCCTCCTCCTCCTCTTCCTCCTCCTCCTCCTCTTCCTCCTCCTCCCTCTTCCTCCTCCTCCTCCTCCTCCCTCCCCTTCCTCCTCCTCCTCCTCCTCTCCTCCTCCTCCTCCTCCTCCTCCTCCTCCTCCTCCTCCTCCTCCTCCTCCTCCTCTTCCTCCTCCTCCTCCCCTTCCTCCTCCCCTTCCTCTTCCTCCTCCTCTTCCTCCTCTTCTTTGCTCCTTGTACTCCTAAACCCCTGTTGCTTCCAGTTTTTCATGAATCATTTCTGGTTGCTCCCGATCCTAATAAATATTTTCTTACACAGATGGCAATAAGGTAAACACTCTGCCTTGTTGCCTGTCTCGCACAGTATTTCTTGCAGATCACTTCCTATCAGTATTTCCTTCTTCTTAACAGATGCTTATTTTTTTTCCCTTCCATGATGCTTTATACTTTATTTAACTAGTTCTCTGCTTTCCCACTATGGACCTGGAGCCTCCTCCACTGTCATGGAAAGCACTATGGTAAGCTGGTGCAGTGGCTAGAAGTCAGTGTTAAACTATGAGTTCACAGGATAGCGTGCATCTTCTCTCTCTCTCTCTCTCTCTCTCTCTCTCTCTCTCTCTCTCCCTCCTCTCGCTCTCTTCCCGCCCCCCCGCACCCCCCAGAATTTTGCCCACTTATTCTTCATAAAAGTCGTTAAGATAAAAACTCCCCCAAATCGGTTAGTGCCTATCTATCTCTCCATGTCACTGTAACAATTTCATGAGACAAGGTTTTGGTCATCAACAGACTTTAATAGAAAAGGTTATGCCATCTCAGATTTAATCTGAATATTTCTTCTTCGGAGAAAGGTCAAGTGTCTTTCCTTCAGAGTCGTTTGAATGCTGTGTTCCCTGGACATATCATATCTCAGGCTCCTTTGCCAACAAACTGTGGATAGGTGGGTGACCTAGTTGCTTTTCTGTTGCTGTGACAAAAAGAAACAAGACTGTCAAAAGTAAATCAAGGAAGGAAAGGCATATTCTGTCTCACAACAAGGGAGTACAGTCCAGTGTGACAGAGAAGTTAGGGCACACAAGCTTGACAAAGAAGGTCACACAACATCCACACTCAGAAAGCAATGTAAGGAATGCATGTTCCTTTCTCACTTTTCCCTTTCTATTCAGTCCAGAATCCCAGCCTAGGGAATGGTGCCACTCACAGTGGGCAGGTCTTCCCACCACATTGAATCTACCCTAGATAATCCCTCATAAGGCTTGTTCCTTAGGCAATTCTATGTTCTGTCAAGTTGCCAGTTAACACTGAGCATTACAATATCATTTATCAACGATAGGAGCTCTTTATGAATTAAAATTTAAGTTATTTTCATGAGATCCCATGTTATATGTATACATAAGTACATAGATACACATTTCAACATAATTTATATAATATATATGTGGTAGTTCTCAGGATCAAACCCAGGACTTCACATATGCCTGGCACACACAGAAATTTTAAAAATCATCTTCTCTTCATTACTTTGGAATCTTTGTGAAGCCTCATGAAATGTGTAAATTGACTAAACAACCAAAATGACAATATTAAAGTTTTCATTTGTACAAAGCTTAGTTTGTGCTTTTGGGTTGGACTTGGTTCTCGGTGCTGCACACGTGCAGCTCTTGTGAGAAATGCATTCATCCTTCTGAGGTCCTCTTACAAGTGAAGCCTTGTCCCTGTTGTTGGCTGGTTTTGTTGTTGGTTTTTATGTATGCTTGCTAATTTTGTACCCAGCAACTTATCTCTACTTTTTCTGTTGACTTTCTGACCAACTGTATCAGTACCAAAAGAATATATCTTCACTCCATCCTCTTCTCTCCCTCCTTTACCCTCTCCCTCCCTTTCCCGTCTCCTTGCTCAATACTTTTGTGCAGCCCCTCTGCAGCACTGCAAAGTCACAGTGGCGATAGGCTGACGTATGCATGCTTTTACTGGATAGGAACATAGCCGGCAGCTGCTTGCTGCCTTTGGGGATAGTAGCATTAAGTGGAATTTGTATTAACCCTGGATTCCTCCTTCACTGGATATAAACAAATACCTTTCTTCTCATGATTTATTGGAGTTACAAGCGGCCTCAGTCTTCCTAATTTTTTGTTGTTGAGGGGGAGAAGTTTGAGGGTTTTGTTTTGTTTTGCTTTTCATTGGTTGATGGGTGGGTGGGTGAGTGGGTTGGTTGGTTGGTTGGTTGGTTGGTTGGTTGGTTGGTTGGTTGGTAGGTGGGTGGGTTGGTTGGTTGGTGGTTGGTGGTTGGTGGGTGGGTTGGTTGGTTGGTTGGTTGGTGGGTGGGTTGGTTGGTGGGTGGGTTGTTTGGTTGGTGGGTTGTTTGGTTGGTGGGTGGGTTGGTGGGTGGATTACTTGGTTGGTCAGTTGGTGGGTAGATTACTTGGTTTGTTGGTTGATGGGTGGGTGAGTTGGTTAGTTGGTGGGTGGGTGTAGGAATAGGTGGATAAGTTGGTTGATGGGTGGGCAAGTTGGTTAGTTGGTGGGTGGGTGGGTATATGAATAGGTGGATAAGTTGGTTGATAGGCTGGTTAGATGATTTGTTGGGCTTTTTTATCTATTTGCTTTTGCTTTTGAGATAGTCTTTCCATGTAGGCTTAGCCTGGAACTCACTATGAAAACAGAGCTGGCCTTTAACTCAGAGATCTATTTGTCTCTGTCTCTCAGGCACTGGAATTAAAGGCACACACTACTAGTCCCTTCTAATGTCAAACTATCTTTGAATTTCTAAAACTAGTTCCATGCAAGACTTATTTCAGTGTTGTTATAAAGCTGCTGAGATTTTTGTTAATATTTATATAAAAATGTTGCACCTGTGGTTTCCACCTGTGCACTGTCTGGTCAAAGTTGGCAGGACAATGTTGAATTCATGAAATTTAGAAACCATCCCTTTCCTTCTCTGCCCTCTGGATAGGCCAATAAAATTGGAACTGTGTGTTTGTTCCCTCAGCATCTGTAGCCTTGTGATGTCATTGGGCCTGGGGTTTTCCCAAAAGAGGTAGCTCTCAATGGCTTTCTGCATTTTACCCCTAATCTGATCTCATTATTTGGGGTCCATTTTTGGTAAATCTCTGTTCTAGCATCTCCAGTCCTTACACAGAGTGAAGAGTAGCGGCAGAATCTGGCTTCACATGTGCAGTTAGCATTGCCTGATGCATCTGTGCTGCCCACTGGTTGTTCCCAGATGCTCCTCTTGGTTCTCACGTCTAAATCCCCAGGTGCCTCTCCTTCCTCGCCCCTTCCTTCTTTCGTCATTCTTCTGTGTCTTGAGTCACATTCAGCATATTTTCTTTTTCCTCTATGCCTTCACGTGTGTGTACGCCCGCAGCTGTGACAACTTAACACGTCTAGAATCCTGTTCCATCCATTATCATCTCTATTCCCGAGGCCCTGTGCTTCTTCTCCTTTCTGTTCCTTAGAATCTCAAAGAAGACCAGTTTGTTAACATCATGATATTTTATTCTTCGTTTATAAGAGGTATGTATCGTTTTTACCTCCTACTGTGGCTCATTATAACCAAAGAATTTCCCAATGACTGGCACTTTTCTAAATTAGTGTGATTTTCTTGGCTGAGATAGATAGATAGATAGATAGATAGATAGATAGATAGATAGATAGCTCATAAATACTTATATACATTTATATATACATATATGATAGATACATACATGCATACATAGATTATACATACATAGGTAGGTGACAGATACAGATATACAGTTTTATAGATAGTTAATACATACATACATGATACATGTATAGATGATACATATGTAGATGAGAGAAAGATAGAGATAAAGATAGAAGATAGATAGATAGATAGATAGATAGACAGATAGATAGATAGATAGACAGACAGACAGACAATAGCTAGATGATAACAGATATACTTAAGGAACACCATCAATTTGTCTTAATTAGATATGCCCTAGGAAATATGTGGATTTTTTTTTACTTGATGGAGCTGTGCTGCTTTAAGAGAGTGAATTCTTCCCCCTTGTCCAGTTGCTCCCGGACTCTCTGCCATGTTTGCATGTATCCTCCCTCCCTGCCCTCCCCTGAGTGCTGTAACTTTATACCACGCTCATGACTTCTTCACACACTGCTACTGAAGCACACCCAGCCTCACCTTGTTTAATAATGTTGTTCCAAAATACAGCATAAAATCATGGCCTTTGTTTAAATTTATTTACCCTTTTATTTCTAACACTTAACTTTTCTTCATTTTTAGCTCTGTCTCTTAAATGTGGTCTTCCTTTAGTCACACTGAATGATGCCTTGGATGGATAAGTCAGAGACCATGCTGTAATCCTCAAAGAATTGTGTCCTGTATTAAAGTCTGTAGTGCATGTATTAGTGTGTATGTTTATATATGTGCATGAACATGTATATATGCTTGTGTGCATGTGTATGCATGTGTTTATGTATGTGCATGTCTACAAGTGTGTGTGTATTTATGTGTGAATACATGTGTTTTTGTATGTATACATGTAGTGAGTATGGGATCTATGGTGTGTGTATATTTGTGCATATGTGGGCATGTGTATATGTACATGTGTGTTTATGAACATGGATGAGTGTGTACATGTATATGTTGTGCATATGTGCATATGTATATGGGCATATATGTTCATGTACATGTCTGGCTATGTGTATGTGCATGCATATGTGTGTATGCATATGTACTTGCATATGTGTTTTTGCATGTATGTGTACTTTCATGTACCTGATTCTTCATATCCTTACACAGTTTCTCAAAGCAGAGGAAGCAATGCCTTCTTTATTCATCTGATTTCACAAAGTCACCTTCACATCTGATGATGATCTCTAAGAAACAGCTGTCATGGTGCTGGTGCAGGCCTGCCAGCTCAGCCACTGAAGAGACTGAAGCAAGAGGACCACTTGCGCCCACAAACTGGCCACTAGCCTGGGCAACTAACAAAGCCATTTCCAACCCCTCAAGAACTTCTTTCTGATATAGATCACTATTCTTTCCTTTAACAAAACTCATTCTTAGAGACTATCACCGCTCAGTATTGTATTCCCTGCCATGGGTAGTAATTGGCTAGATGCAGGAGACTGGACGCATTGACCTTGTGGGCTATGGAACTAAAAACAATGTGATAGTTGCACCCTGGCACCTCAGATGGGACTAAATCATCACTGACAGGGTCGGTGTTTGCCATATGAGTAGGGGGGCCTGTGTTCTATCCCTGGCACCCACCTAGAACAGATCTTAATGGTGGTCATAGATAACCCTGGTACTAGGGAAGCAGAGATGCGAGGATTCGGGAGCTTGCTGGCCAGTCTAACCAACTGCTGAGCTCCAGGGTCAGTGGGAAACACTTTCTCAGAATCATAGTAAGCTGGTAGAAAAGTGGCTGAGAAACCAACCAATGCCATGCTCCAGCCTCCACACTCATGTGCACGCGCACGTACACACACACACACACACACACACACACACACACACACACACACACACACACGAGAGGGGTGGGGCAGAGAGGCAGAGGCAGAGACAGAGACAGAGACAAAGAGACTCTGGAATTGAATTGGCATCCTAAGCCATTCCTTATGGAAGTCAACAGCTGATATGTCCACATACAACCAAATTCTGCCACGGAGCCAACAATTTGCTCTGGTTGGAAATCTAAGCTGTGGCAACAGCTGTTCTGCCCCTCGCCTTAGTGTGGAGTCTTTTCTCACAAATGGCCCTCACAGCTGGGGTGTGGAACAATCTATTCTTTCAAGGCAGTTGTTCCCCCAAAGTATTTGTTCTGTCTGCCCAGCATTTTCCAGAGCACAAGACCAGGATGGCTGGAGTCACTGTGCTGTTAGAGACAGAGCACCAGGCAGCTGTTGGCCCAGGACCTGCATGAGTCTCGGCCCAAAGGATATCAGCTTCCTTGCAGCTGTTCATACCCAAAACCCCACAGGCCCTCAGTGTAATTCCCATATGCATGCTATAAAAGTGTGTGTGTGTGTGTGTGTGTGTGTGTGTGTGTGTGTGTGTGAGAGAGAGAGAGAGAGAGAGAGAGAGAGAGAGAGAGAGAGAGAGAGAGAGAGAGAGAGAGACCCACACCAGGCTGTCTGCCTCCCTGTAGCTCTGAGACCAGGGAGCCGGAGTCTGAACTGACTTTGCAAAGCTGATTCCTCATCAAAGCAGAAAGTTTAAATTCAACAGGAAAACACTGTCCTAGCCCAAATTGGTGTTTCTCTTAGGTTCTAAAAAGTTCAGCAAGTGTCAGGTTTTCTCCTACCTCAGTATCCACGCAGCTACTGCGTACACTGTAAATGATAAATACTCCTCTTTGAAAAGCAAAGGAAGAGGGTGTTCGGTTCTGTGGACGGGAAAGAGCAATATATAGGATGTCATACAAGCGTCTGGGATCAACTGCTATTTCAGCACAAAGGGAGAGAAGATCTTGTTTGGTTGAGGCCTGGTAATTATAGGTGACCTTCAAACGGGGGAATGGTCTGATAGTTACTAAGAGGACTGCATCGCTCCTGAAGAACATGCCGGCTCAGCAAAATGAGAACCTTGAGGAAACCTCTGAGCTGGTGACACTGAGTCAAGTTTAATTTCACAAGAACCATGTAGTGATGTAAATTGATGTTGTTTCTCTAGAGAAATTCTGGGTTTTTTTTTTCTTCAGAGTCTTAAAAGATATTATGTTTCAACTATTGCCACTGGCTCTCTAAAGGTCTCTAATGGTTACATTGATAACAATAGGACCACCAAAAAGTAACAGCCTAGACAGGAGGTCATGGAAGAGAACTCTTTCAAATTGTGATAAGGATGCCCAAAGTATAGCTCTCCAAAATTGATGGCTTCTGATGGGTGTGGGTGGAGAAGGACTCAATTTTCTTTAAGGGCCTGGCCACTGGGAGTTTGACCATGCTTCTTCAGTAAATATATGAGTAACACAAATTGGACAACCTCTCTGTCTCCTCCTCCTCCTCCTTCTTCTTCTCCTTCTCCTTCTTCTTCTCCCTCTTCTTCTCATCTTCCTCCTTTCTCTTCCTCCTCTTCCCCTTCCCCCTCTCCCCCCTCCCCTTCTTTCCCTTCCCCCCTTCCTCCTCCTCCTCCTCCTCCTCCTCCTCCTCCTCCTCCTCCTCCTCCTCCTCCCCTCCTCCTCCTTGTCCTTCTTCTGGTGAGGGAAGTCACAAGGGTGGGGAACAGACCAGGGAGGATTGGAAAGTAAGAATGATAGGTGAAGATGATATGAAATTCCCAACTAATCAATAAAAAAATTTATGTTGGAAAAAGAATTTAAAAAAAAAAAAGGATTCCCTAGGCACTGAGACACTGAGGCACTCCCATGTCCTGAAAAGCAAAAGACAGCCAATAACAACATGTCAAAAAGAGGGGACAAGAGGGTCTAGAGTCTGGAGGAGCTTCTAAAGCCATCCGTGGTGATAAGGAGAAAAGCGTTCATACTGCAGAGGTAGGACCTTAGTCCGAGAATGAGTAAGTGCTCCCAGGCCAGTGGTTGCTATGCAAGATTCTCTTCTCCCTTCAACTGAACTGGAAACACTGTTGCTACCACATGTTCTAGCTCAAACCCCCATGCTGTGGACAGGAGATAAGAGATGGGGGAAGAGTGCCCACCAGGAACTGAGGGACAGGATGAACTGAGTAGTCACCACGACTCCAAAGAGTCCACACATGTGTCTCTGTTCAACAGATGACAAACCGAAATGAACCTGCCCCAGGTTCATCTTCTGGTGGTCACAGCAGAACCAAGTGGAAGGCTGAAGGCTGACCAAGTCTGTGCTTCTCCCACTGACCACCCAATTCCCACACAAATCTGAAGCTGTGACAATGGTAACACCTGCAAGTGACATCAGTAAGCATTCCAATGAGGACTGATAGAGGCAGGTGGACCAGCAAAGGCAGGCACAGCAGGAACTTTGGGTGGATTCACACATCCCACCTTCCACAACCAACTTCCCTGAGAGGATTCTCTGCTTCTCCCATGTGGGATGACTCCACCCAGTTCCTGAGTGAGCAACAGAGGAATGAACCTAGTACTCCCTGCCTCAAACAACCAACCTGTGTCCTCCTATCCTAACAGCATCCCCCATCATAGCATCACCAGGGCATAAACATGCTGTACCTTCCACATTTAAATGTTTTTGTTTTCTTTTGAGTGTGCCCACTGTTTTCTTGGTTTGTATTGGTGACTTGTTGGGTGTTTCATGTTTCCTCTTCAGTGTACTCAGTCCTTACCATGAGTCAAAATTCAATCATGCAATTAGAATGTCCCTAACACTGAGCTATGTGGACTGATTTATAAAAGTAATGGACATTTTCAAATCACAAGAAAAAAAACTGCATTTAATTTCCTGTTGAAACAAAATAATCAAGGCCAGTATTTCTCAGGAGAGAGAATAGATGATGTCAGGTGGTAAATTGGCAAACTGGTGATAGAAAGATAAGACAAGAATATAGATAGATGATAGATAATGTAGGTATAAATGAGAGATAAATAGATGATAAATATGTAGATATAAATGACAGATGGATAAACAAAAAGATAACAGATTATAGGTTGATTGATAGATAATAGATAAACTGCTGATAAATAGATGATCACTAAAGATAGATGATCGATAAATAATGGATGATAGATGATAAATAGAAAGATAGACAAATGATAGATTAGACTTGAGCCACTAACAGTTACATGTAGACAAACTACGATCATTAAGCACTGGCTTGTCTGGACCCGGTGGTGTCTGGATTTTGTGTCATGTCTACAATACCCCACATGACCCAATTTCACAGAAAGCTAAGACTGTGGGACATAAAGAGACTGCCATGCTCCCAGAGATCAGTAGGACAGAGGGGACCTGGAGTCTGTCTCCTTGGTAATGTCGATCCTGGGCTGTAGTAAAGTCTCTCTCTCTCTCTCTCTCTCTCTCTCTCTCTCTCTCTCTCTCTCTCTCTCTGTCTGTCTCTTTGTCTCTGTATGTCTGTCTGTCTCTGTCTCTCTGTCTCTCTGTCTTTCCCTCCGCCCTTCTCTATCCCCTGCCCCTCACCCTCCATTAATTTTCCAGCCCTCGTGCTTCAGTTCCTGCTTACTCTGAATTCCTCTTTCTATCCAAAGTTATTTTAGTCTTCTCTATAATTTTCTTCCTCAGCCACAAAGCTAACTTTAAAGTGTTGAATCTGCCAGCCCCATTCAGTAATTAATTGCCTCCTGGAAGCTGGACACCAGCCACTATCCTCAGAGTGGGCATCCAGGTTACAGCGGGGAGGAGAGGAGTGGGGACCAAGCCCAAACTGAAAAACAACGAAATTCCAAAAGTGTCTCAGACAGCATGGTTTTCTGGTTCTCCCTTCATGTGCAATGCACCCAGCCCCTTGCCCAACATCATTCTGTCTCTGACCTCATGACTTCACTACCATTCTCCATGTCTTGGATTCCTACAGCACTTAGGAGCTCACGGCTATATCTAAGCTGAGACCTACAGACCACACACATCCCAGACTAGTCGAGACTATGGCCACTAATGTATTGCAATGTCAAGTGGCTGGACACCTCCAGAGGGAACCCCGAGATTCATTTCACAGGAGTCTTTGGGGTCCCTCCCCATGTTCCATGCATTTCTCTCAGTGTTTAAAGATGTCCTCATTATTATTTGTGTCTGATCTCCCTGAGTGCTCCTGCTCGGCCTGTACCAGGCTTAACTCCATGCCTAGTTTAATTTCCATCCTGTCCCTTGGTGCACAGCTGTAGCATCTGGACCCAGGGACAGCTGAACATTTCACTAGTGACATGACATTATTAGTAACATAGTAGATAAAGGCCATTTCTAAAATGGATCTCAGAAAAGCATCTATACCCCGGGTACAAACCTTGTCAGATGCTGTGCCAAGTGCTTCTGCTCTGTCTACATTTCAGGATGGGGAGATGGGCAGCATCTACTTCCTAACCTGAAAGTTGGTAAAAGACATCTTAGTCCCAAGAGCAGTCTCCACATTAGACGCAGAGTGACAGAGACACGTGAGGCTCAGGAAGTGACCCAGCCCTTCCACCTAAAAGGGCCAGACCATAGAGATCACTGCAAGTAGGGCCACCTAGGCCCTGTCATAACAACTTGACTGTTGTCAGGACGAGGCCGTCACAGACGTGGCAGCGAAATGAGCACATGGTGATAGAGAAACAGGCCAGCAGCCAGAGGTAGCCTAGCTCGGAATTCACATCGTGATCAGTGGAGTCACAACTCAGGCATAGAGCCACACACAAGCAGTCCCACAGGCCCTGAGCCCACTCACCTCACATGTGATGGAGCCCCAGCCTGGAGGATAAGGCTCTGCTGAGGTTATCAGAGATGAGCTTTTAAAAAGAATCCCAGGGTTAGGGGTTCTGGCCAAATGTGAGGTCTATCTTACCTGAGGTCCTGAGATTGATTTCCAGCATGGGAGAGAGGGAGAGATGGAGGGAAGGAGAGAAGGAAGAAGAAATAAAGGGAAGAAGGGAAGAAGGGAGAGAGGATGGAGGAAGAAAGAGAGGGAGGAAAGGATGGAGGGAGAGGAATAACCATTCAGCAAAGATTGCATCACAGAGGAAATAGAGACCTTGGATAGAGAGCTAATCAGGCTGTGGCCTCACAAAAGGGTGGGATTTATAACGAGAAGAAGATGTGGAGATAAAGAACCCAGGAGCTGAGGCTGGAGGCAACTGTGCTGGAGACATCAATGCCTGTGCTGGGCTCTCATAATCCCATCTCTGCCTGCCTATGCTCGCATCCTCACTTAAAAGCCTCTGAGCTTCTCTCAGCACACTAGCCGAACTCTGCACTTTGGACGCAGCATTCTCCTTCTCTCCACAACATCCTGACGAAGTGCCCTGCACAGAGCTCTCCTGATGCCATAGACAACGAACCAGAGAACCAAGGAGTCAATAGTTTGTTGTTGTGGTTTGCCCTGAAGTTATCTGTATTTTGATGCTAATTTCACTGCCCCAAGGACAGCAGACTAGTCAGTACTCAAAACTCAGGTGACTTCACCAGAACCACCTCCCCATTGAATTTGTAAAGTAAAGGTGAGGGGCAGGTACAGGATAGAAGGAGGCCTGTCATTGGAGGAGAAGGAAGGATGGGCGGGAGAGAAGTTTGAAGAAGAGGAGGAGACTGGAACGGAAAGGAGAGACAGGAGATAGGAGAAGGAGAGAAGCTGTGGCAGGACAATATGGCAGATGACGTTAAGATTCTGCTCTGTGTATTTACAGGTTGTTATCAATGTTCCTAAGGGATGGATGGTACCGGGCTTTGTATGTTTAAGTGGGCAATTATATCTTATCAATTGGATCTAAGATTATTGTGTTGTGTGTTCTGTTATGTGACAGTTTGAGTGTAGGAAAGTGTGCGGCGGCAAGAGACACTGGGCCGCTGTGGGGTTGGGATGTGTTTCCGCCAAGATATCTAGCAGATATCTTGGGGCACCACAGTGCTGGACCTAGCGGGGTAAAGACAACATACCTTTTTTATTTGTATATTTTTACAACAGTTTGTGACAGTCACGTGACCGGAAACTCGCCAAGGTCACTCGCTGGATCCAATCCACAGCACTATCAGTCAAATCCCCGACTCCTAACTGTCACTTCTTTATCTGCAACATGAATGCTGAGCAGAGCAGCTCACGTCCGAGCCTTTGTCAGCATCTGGGCTCATCATGGGCAGCTTCCTGGTACCACAAATAGCTGATGACTAGAAAGGAGGCCAGCAACCTTCCCCTTTGCGAAGCCCCTGCTGCAGGGTGAAGGGTTAACGGGTCCATCCACTGTGCCCAGAATTGAAACATTCAGCGAACAGCTGGGCGAACCCCAGCCCTGCACCTTCAGTGGACGCCCATGGCACTGTCATCTCAGGCTTTTACATTCAGTTTCATGAACTTTTCAAAAAGTATTTTTACTTTTTTTTCCACAAGGAAGCTGTAAAAGAAGCTGGCTGGAGGGCGCATGGGTCTCGGTCTGGAGTTGCCTTTCTTCTTGAAAACAGCCCTGCTACAAAACAATCCTGGGCACAGGCACTCACAAAGGCTGAAATCTGCACAAATGCCAGGGATAAAATCCAACTTCAAATAAAAATTACAGAAAGGCAATCCATTCCCTAAAATCCACAGATCCCTCAGTCATGCAAAGCCACCACAAGGCCATTGTTTTTCCAGGCCACCGTAGGCAGTTATGGATAGACAGGGCAGGGAGCAAACAGAAGCACAGTTTCTTCTGCCCTGAGGAAAATTGTCAGAGGTGTCGCGACATTTCCGGGATGAACAAGTATCTTTCCCTCTCATCCTGGGTGTGGGTGGTTGAGCCCAGTCCTCTTAGGTGTCCCCAAGTCCAAGGCGATTAGGGATTTGATTATCAGAACTCAGAAGACAGTCTAAGAGCAAACGTAGAGAGACATTTCCACACAGCCTCAGCTTCAGTGCTTGACAGTTGTGTTCCTAAAGGTGCCATATTGATGAGCAGGGAAGGAACTCCACAGTGATGCTCTGGGTAAGATGTGTGGAAAATGCAAAACCAATCCCCAGTGAGACTACACTCAGTCACTAGTGTGCTCACGAAGCCATCGTACTGAGGCTATTATCCTCTGTCAGGTTCTAAGCTTAAACTACCTCCGTAGAGGGGAGTTCCTCAAAATGGCTCAAATCTATCAACTATCAAATCTATCATCAAATCAAACCATCTGCAGTCTTAGTCATAAAAACTATTTTCAAAAAAAAAGTTTAGATTCTTGACTTGAAACACCGAGCCATGGAATGCACACCAATTGAAGGTGTTTCACTTAGTTTCAGGGTATTTTATGCTGAATTATCAGAGAAAGACACTGTGAGAAAATTGAGACAAAATATTCTGAAGACCCTGAAGCATCATAGGGATTTATTGCTTTATCGAGCATTGTGGAACTGAACTTGAAATGAGGCATAGACACAATGAGCTTTGCTTTTCTACTCATTGGTTTAGCGCCAACACCAAGGACGGTGCCTGGCTATAGTCGTGGATCTTTTCTCCTCACTGACAAAGGCAACTTAAGGAACAAAGAGTTGGAAGGGTTCCTTGGTTCACAGTTTGAGGGCACAGGCCGTCATGGCTGGAAGGCATCTAGGAGCTCGAGGTAGATGGTCATACTGAGTCCACACTGGGGAAGGAAAGCCAAGGATGTTCCCCTTTGATTCAGTGACAAGCACTAGCCTATCGACCAACCACAGTTAGGGTTGTCCCACGTCAGCCTAATCCAGAAATATCCACTCCAAGATTTGACTGGAAGGAAGTTTAGATTCTGTCAAGTTGACAATTATATTAGCCATCACGCTAGCCCTAATTGCAGTTGGATAAATATGTACATGACAGGAAAAGAAGGAAGAAAGAGGAAGAAAGGAAGGAAGAGTGGAATGTGTCACACCATTCAGCCTGAGACTTTTGTATACACAAGCAGCCATGTGCTAATGATTACCCATAGTCTAAATGACACAGGAAGGACCCAATTTTTCTATCACCGTTTCCTAAGAAAACCAGACAGGCATGTATAAAAGGAGTGCTCGTGCTCAAACTTAGTAACATCTCAGAGGCAGAACTCTGGATTGCCTTCCCCAAAGGAAGCAAAAATAGCACTGTGCTCAGAAGCCTGCTGCCTTCCCCATCCACCCCTTGCCTGCACCCCAGGTCCCCAAGCAGAACCAAGACATTGTGATCTGGTTCTGCCTGGCAAGAACAGAACACCACCGAACAAAAGCTTCCATAAAAGTCCACTTTAACTTTCCAAAACGGAAGACCGAGGGTCTTATTTTTAATTTATCCTTCCACTGTGGAAATTATCAAACACATCCGACAGTAAGCAGAACAGCAGCGGAAACTACCATGCACTCATTGCCCAATCTGCTTCTTCTCGAATCATCTATGTCCTACAGAAATGTTCTAGTGAGACAGAGAAAGGAGAGTCACCTCTCTGTGGGGCAACAGGCAGGTGGTAAGCACCAATCACTGTTCAGGGGGTAAGGAGAGATGGATCCATGGTTAAAACCATGCTGCTGTTGCAGGGGTCTAGAGTTCAGTTCGAAGCACTCATATCACCTGTATCAACAGTTCCACCTTCTGAATGATCTGTCTCCTTCCAACAATGTGGGCCAAGCTGCCAATGAGGAGAAAGAAGCCACAGAGACAGCGGAGTGACAGCAATGGCAGAGAAAGCAGAGAGGCATCTGAAGAGAAGTAGGCTGAGCTGTGGAAGATTCAAGGCAGCCAACTGCACGGCAGCTGGAGAAGCAACTGGACAATTTTAGAGTAGCTAAGGCAAATAGAAGAAGGCCATTAACCTAGTTAGGGTTACTATGGCTGTGGTGAAACACCATGACCAAAAGCAAGGTGGGGAGGAAAGGGTTGATTCGGCTTCCACTTCCACTTCACTGTTCATCATTGATGGAAGCCAGAATAGGAACTCAAACAGGGCAGCAACCTAGAGGCAGGAGCTGATGTGGAGGCCATGGAGGGGTACTATTTATTGGCTTGCTCCTCATAGCATGTTTACACTGCTTCTTATAGAACCCATGTCACCATTCCCAGCTGGCACCACCCACAATGGGCTGGGCCCTCCCCCATCAATCACTAATTACAAAAATGCTCTTAAGCAGTGGTTTTTAACCTTCCTAATACTGTGACCCTTTAATACAGTTCTTCCTGTTATGGTGACTACAACCATAAAGTTAATTCATTTCTACCTTATAATTGTAATGTTGCTACTGCTATGACTCACATGTAACTATCTAATATGCAGGAGATCTGACATATGATCCCATGAAAGGATTGCTCAACCCCTAAAGGATTGCACCTACAGATTGAGGACTACTACTCAAAGGTAGTAGTCTTATGGGTGCATTCTCAAAGTTCCCTTGTTTCAAATGACTACAGCTTGTGTCAAGTTGATATAAAACTATCCAGGGCAACCACAGAGATAAAAAGATGACAGCAAGAGAGGGCAGAGAGCTGAGGGTGAAGACGGGTAAATGTAGAAAGAATCTTGTGTACTGTATGGAAACATCACCTGTCAATAAAAGACTGATTGTCCAACGAGATGCGGCAGAAAAAAGGAGGTGGGAATTCTGGTAGGGAGAGAGGAACTCTGGGGTAGATTCACACAGGGAGACGATTCACTTCAAATTCTGAGAAGATAGTCAATGAAACTAAGAAGTTGTAACCAGCCATGGGACACTCATAGAATAGAATAAATAGGTTGATTAAATTACAACCTAGTTGGGGAACAAGCCCAAGCTTATGGCCTAGGCATTTATTCATACATAATTAAGTCTTAGAGTCATTATTTCAGGAACAGGGCATCAGGTGGAAAAGCCTGCAGTTACAGGTAAAAGTATATAAAGATCAAGAAAAATGAAGTGACAGGCCCTGGTCACTGGAAAACTCTAGTTGTCAAGCCCTTAGGATCAAAAGTAGTAACTCTGGCTCATGTTAATGGTTAAGGAGACACAACTTTAAACCTGCACAAGAACTGAAACACTGGTGGCAGTCAGGGCTGAGGCATCCTGACACCTAGGGCTGCCTTGAAACTGTGATTCAGCCATAGCAGATGCTCAGGAATCCCCACTTCCTGTCTCCACAAACCCTAACATTTGTAAGTTCAATGGTCCTGACATCCAAGGTCCACAGAAGGACTGTGACACAAGCAGGTGCCACTGCTGCTGCTCCTACCATCCTGCTGCTGCCTCTAACCACTGCCCAGCACTGAGGGACACAGACGCTGCCACAGACCACCCATAAGAGCTTCTCCTTCCTGTCCACGATGTCTACCCATATACTGCAAGTCGGCTCCTGCGGGATGATTGGTAACATGCTCGTCTTAGATTAATATACTCCGACCAAGGTCAAAACTATGACACAGGGAAGAAAGGAGTGTGAGATGTATTAAAACTGACACTATAATATTTCTCATACCACCCTTACCCAGGGTGCTTTAAAGGCTGCCTTGCTAGCTTTGGTTAGAAGTAAAGAGATAACATATTTACAAGGTCTCCTCAGTCAGAATGACTTCGGTCACAGGGTTCCATTTCCTGATTCATCAGTGGACTCATGAATTCTGTGGTATGTATCACCTCTCATTCAAACCTTAGAGCAGCGGTTCTCAGTCTGTGGATCAAGATCTCTTTGGGGACAGGATGGCCCTTTCACAGGGGATACCTAAGACCATTGGAAAACACAGAAATTTACATGACAGTCCATAAGAGCAAAAATACAGTGTTGATATAGCAGTGAAGATAATTTTATGGTTGGGGTCAGCACACGGTGAGGAGCTGTGTTAAGGGTTGCAGCATTGGGAAAGTTGAGAACCACTGCTCCTGAGGCAGTACAGTATTTTGGCATTTTCCTTCGAGAGAAAATTGTGACTAGGGGAGAGTTTCTTCTACCTTCTCATTAACCTATGTGTCGCCAAGGACCACTTAGCACATGCCAGTGAGATGTGTCTAATACTATCCTGAGCTACCAGTAGCCCTGTGGCATGGCGGATGGTGGCCTGTCAACCCAATCTCCATAGGTTCTGCCTTGTGAGCAATGTGCAAGGAGCATCATTCCAGTTTTACGAAGACCATTTCCTGGGAAAGAATTAAAGGAAAAAAATAATGGAGTGTAAGAGAATTCAAATCCAGAAATCCAGTTATCAGTAAGGACCCAATGTGAAAACCCAACAGCACATACTTAGTTACCCAACATCTTCCTTCAAAGATGTTGTGCTTAAGAGTTGAAGCGGTGGATGAATAAAGACTTGGTTGAAGCTTCTATGGGCGCCATAGGCACTACTGGATCAAAATGAAAACTGATGCCCAGTGGAACCAAGTCTAGAAGCTCAAGAGGCCAGAGAGTGTAAACACCTCTTGGCCTTTGCATAACCATTTAAGACCATTTTCAAAGCTACAGTTTAGAGCTCTGGGGCTCGGGCATGTTAGCGACCCCGTACTGTGAACTCCTGGGAATAAACTCTGTTCACTATGCATCACCGAGTGCTAATATCTCATTAGCACTCAGATGCATTGAGGAGGCAGAAAAGTGGATGTGTGCAAATGTATACGCTTATGATCCATTTTAGATTTGGAAATTTACTATCAATGGAGAGATCGTCAAAGCTGAAACCTGGGCATTCCTGAAACCAACTATGGGTGGGAAATTGCACCTGTCCAAAGGGTATTGAGGTGGGTGTCTCCACTAGCACACATTTCCAGCTGCACACATGTGGATCTGAAGTTAACCCCCAAATTCTCCCCGAAGTCACACATTTTTCTCACGGGCAAGTCAGACACTCTATTTTGATCTTTTGGCCCAGTGCCTCAAACACATGCTCCTTCTTTGTCATTCGAAACGTCACAGTTGCTATTGTCGGGGGGGGGGGGGTGAAGAACAGAAAGATAGCCCATCAAGGCTTTGTTCTTTGCCCTTCCATTCAAACGGGAGGAAAATATGAATGAAGGGAAGAGGTGGGTCTGTACTCTTAGGATAATGAATGTGCTTTGTATCCGTCCAGACTCTTGAGTCCCACAAAGCTCTAGAGTCCCACAAAGTCCCACCAAGTGCTCTAAGTTGAGGTCTGCCCCAGCCCAGACCCCTTAATCAGAGAGAGAGCTGGCCATCTCTCCTGCAGCCGTATGTGACTACTGCTGTCTGCTAATGTATCTTTGCAGCTGTGCTTTGCTGGATGAGACACGGGAAGGCAAAATGGGCCACAGGTTGTCCTGAGCTGGCCAGCGTTATTCCCTTGAACCACTGCCTGTGAACACACCTGCTAGAAATAAACCTCAATTGCTTTCCCCTGACGATCCCTGGACAGGACCTGAGGGCGGCATTTCGGCTCTGCTGTTGCCCTGTTCTCATTTCCCTCCCCCAGGAGTGCCCATTCTTCCTGGCCTGGCTCATTTAGAACCCAGCTGATTGAAGGGAAAGACTTCGAAACTCCTTGAACTCCTAAACAATTCAACCCACCCTTCCTGAGCGATGAGGATGTTTGTAAAAACCCAAACAGCCTGGGGAGGTGTCAGGAAGTGAACCAAAGATAGCACTCTGTTTATATGCCAGAAACATCACTGAGATTTCAGTCCGGTTTTGTTGTTTAGATTGTAAAGAAAATACAGACCCTCCCAGGGAAAGACTGATAGTCTGTAGGAGATCACCCAGAGAAACTACCTCCATAATGTCTGGCCAGCCTCCAGCCTCAGTAGGGCTCAGGTGGAAAGAAGGGCAGAAGTAATTGTTTACCTAGTTCAGAGTTAGAAGAGGACAAGGGAAACTTCAGAAGACACTTCCCAGACCCTCTTAAATTTGGGACTTGTCCAGTGCTTTGCCTACTGGGATGCTGCAGAGGGGTGGAGTGTGGGAATGCTGCAGAACTTCCATGGTCAAAAAAAATTTAAAAATAAAGCAAGCAAGCAAACAACAACATCCTCTGCTGTGGGATTCAGTCCTGGCAGCATCTGTCACATGGCGGGACAGAGCAACCTAAGCACCAATTCCAGAATGACCAAGCTCCCGTAATGAAACGTTCGTAGTGTGGAAGGAAGAACGGTGTGGTATGGATGTTGCTATACTCTGGATCTGAAATGGCTGCCACAGGCCTGAGTAGTAACGCTGTGATCTCCAACAAAAGCAATTTCAGCGAGAAAGGGTCGGTTTGGGTTTACGGTTCTAGAGGATACAGTCTCGTGGCAGGAAGCCCTGTCAGTAAGAGCTTGAGGCAACTAGTAAAGTGCTTACAAAATAAAAGGCCAAGGGAGACAAAAGCTACCGCTCAACTCATTTTTCTATTTCCATCCAGTCCAAGACCCCAACCCATGAAATATTTCCCACCACAGGTAAGATGAGTCTTCCCACTTCGTTTAACATAATCAAGATCATCTCTCACAAGCTGAGGCTTGCTTAGGTGACAATGAATGCTAACCATCCCAGGAGTGTGTGCTTTCTTGACAGGGATTAGAGAACTCTGGTCTCTTGCTTTTCTCAAGTTCAAGTCCTAGCTATGAGGTAAGCAGCTTTGCTCTGTCATGGGCTCCTGCCAGGATGAGCCACTGTACTAGCAAAGCCATAGGACACACTGGTCATGACTGGAACATAAGGACAAGCCAAAAGGAAAAAGGAAAACCTTTTCTCTTGGTAAGTTGATTATCTCAGTTCCGTTTCAGTAACAGAAAGCTTACAAACAAGTATTAGTTCCTACAGATATCTGAGCTCAATGGTGACTCAAACATTATCCAACTGAATTCCTGGGCTTTCTAACAGCGAGGGTTGGAGACATATCAAAATTTCAGACTGTCCTTGTGCCAATTCTTAAGAACTAAGATGTCAGAGAAAGGGCTCAGGGTTTTCATGAAAACAGCAACGAAAGATGTAACAGAAAAAAATCTACCAGGTGTCAAGTACAAACGGGCAGAGCTTGGAGCCTGCTGTTGAGCTCTTTTAAAAAGCCAGCTAGGTTAAGTCTTAAGTCATGGAAGGTGATTACTATTTTTAAAATCTTCAACTTTTATCAAGTTCACTTGTTATTTAAAAAAATAATAATTCCAAAAACCTTAAAATTAACAAATTTTAAAATCGCATAGTTAGATTAACCTGGCTGTCATTCCTTAAAAGGAAGACCATCACATAGCAAAACCAAAGATTGTTTTTCCCACAGAATTAAATAACTACAAAATTTGCCTTGAAGGCCCCTGGCCCTAAGCAGTTTACTTGGAGTCTCTGGGGCCAGGAGGAGACAGCTGTCCAGCCAGCTCTGGGATTGAGGGTCCAGCCTCAGAGAACGAGCCAGACCCTGACATTCGCGCCTGTGTTCATGAGTAGACCATTGATGCTTCTAATGAGCCTTCAGCCTGCCACACCACATTACCAGATCGGGCTAGGCTCTAAGTCTGCAGATATCCCCCATGCAGACATATAGGGAGAGACAGAATAACACTGTTAGCCACACTCCAGCCTTCATTCTGCTCCTGCTGACAGAAGAATCAAGGTAGCCATGGCCCTTGATGCTGTCCCTGACCATCCCACCTGGGAACTGCTTCCCATTATAATTTGAGCCTCTGGCCTTCAAGATTTTTGTTCTCTTTTTTTTGTTGTTGTTTTGTTTTGTTTTTTAAAGACTTACTGATTATATATAAGTACACTGTAGCTGTCAGATGGTTGTGAGCCACCATGTGGTTGCTGGGATTTGAACTCAGGACCTCTGGAAGAGCAGTCAGTGCTCTTAACCGCTGAGCCATCTCTCCAGCCCAAGATTTTTGTTCTTAAGGAGAAAACTATGAAGTGTGAAGATCAGTCCTGAATAGCACAGAGCACCAAAAACTAATGCTTTCTGGGCATTGAACCTCTTGAGGATGCTTCCTTTCTAGATGTCAAATAGGTTCTTACAAAGATAATGGTCAGCCTCTCTGTGGACGTACTAGGGCCACAGCCCTTCATAAACGTGACTTCTTCAAAGGATGCTTAGAGAACAAGTTTCTGGCCTGCTTCCTCATCTTTAAATTGAGCTCAAAGGGTAGTGTAGATTCTATTTAAAGCATTTTCTACTTCCCTCTCAAGTCATACTCATGATGGCCAAGCTTTAAAAGAAAAAAAAAAAGCATATCTCAACTTCCTGAGATGACTTCACAAGCCAGAAATTTAACATCCACTCATTATTAAATCATAACCAGATGGCTGTTTTGAGACTCACTTTCTACAGCTTCCTAAGGCGGCACACAGGGACCCTCATTTTCAACTCCCAAGGATGTGACTCTGTTCACACTGAAGTTCCTGCCCTTCTGAAGAGCCTTCTGTATCAGGAAGAATGCATTTCCTTGCACTCAAAAAAATGCTCATACATTAGTGAGATGACACGGTCCATATTGCCTTTGCAGTTGCTATAGGCTGAATTTTGTACGGAATCCATAGTTTGGATCCTCAGCCCCCAGTAGCTCAGAATAAAACTATGTGCAAACAGAAGTGATGGTCAAGTTAAAATGAGGTCATAGGTTCAGACCCCAACCAAATCTGACTTAAGTTATTACTAGAAGCCCAGAGTACAGAGAGCTAAACACCCCAGACACTTGCACATAAAGCCATGTGAAATGGCAACCAACAGGCAGCCTCCTGAAAGCCAAGACAGTATTCTCAAGGGAAAGGCCTCTTCCAGGACCTTGAGTTTAGGGTTTCAGTGTTTAGATTGTGGGGAATCTTATTTTGGTCTTGAGCAATTTACTCTGGCAGCCCTAAGAAACATGCATACAACTCATCTCAGATACGTGAAAAAAATGGAGACTCTCAACCCATTGACCAAATTCTTAGGTTCCATAAGCCATGCTCAAGGGTACAGTGAAACTACATCAAGCCATGATTTATTTTTCCAGATGGGCTAGTGTTAACCCTTAGGGATGAAGACCTGAAAAATCTCAGGACCATTTAATTTTCTTTCTCCCCTTCTCTTTTCTGTCTCCCTTTCTTCTTCTTCTTCTTCTTCTTCTTCTTCTTCTTCTTCTTCTTCTTCTTCTTCTTCTTCTTCTTCTTCTTCTTCTTCTTCTTCTTCTTCTTCTTCTTCTTCTTCTCTTCCTCTTCCTCTTCTTCCTCTTCCTCTTCCTCTTCCTCCTCTTCCTCTCTTCCTCTCCTCCTCCTCCTCTTCTTCTTCTCCTTCTTCTTCTGTGATTTTATATTCAAAATGAATATCAGCAATTACAGGTTAAGTTGCTACAAAGATAGTACGGACTGTTATACAATATGAACTGATGTAACATAAGTACTTCATAATCAGCAAACGAGAATACAGTGCAATGGGCTCCACTCTAAGTATCTTTCCTCAGCCTCTCAAGGAAAAAATAATAAGTACAGCCCTGTTTTCCATCTCTTGTCACTCCCAACGTTCACCCCAATGGGTGCCAGCTGTCCCTTCAATGCACAGTGAAGCCCACACCCCACTCCTGAGACCTTGCAAACCAAATGCCATTGCACATAGATCCCGGTGACTCTCCCAATGCTCAGCCTCTTCCTGGTACAGTGAAATGTTCCACCACAGAACTCAAGATAACTCTGTGAGTCTATGGGTGCTTCTCAACAGGAGAATCTTGGACTCTTTCAGCTATCAGCAGCTCCCAGCTTCCATATAGTTCCATCTGTTCTAGTGGCTAGCAACCCCGACTCAGCATTCCTGGTCCCTGTGGATGATGTAGTACCTAGGGCACTATCTTGCCATACCCTGGGGATTTTTACAGTTTATGATAGGAACCAAGCTGCTCAGGGACCTTCAGACCTGAATCCAGATGTTCCCCAAAAACTGCCCAGCCCTGAAGAGATGAAGAAGCAGATTACATAATGGCTCAAGTGACTCCAAATGTGTTTCTCACCATCTAATAAGAGTAACTCCTTAAATAAATGAGTATATGCGAAAACTGAGGTGAAGAATGACATTTGGTTTGCAAGGTTGCAAGAAAACTTTTGGCCTTCCAGTTACACAGACTTACATGTCAGCCTACTGACTGGGTCTTTTGTTAAAACAAGAAGCTACCGTCAAGAAATGATCCACCATGTTGTAAAACTCATCAAACTGTCATGCACACTGTGGATGACCCAGTATCTCTGGTTTACTCTTTCTAGAAACACAAAATTCCATCTCCTTGTTCCATCTGTAGCTGGGCAGAGCCACACTGCGCCCTTAAGAACATGTTTGTGATGAACCTGTTTTCTTCCTGGCCACACCCAACCTTGATGCTCACTGCTGATCCAAGCTCAGGTTGTACCCTCCTCTAAGCCACTCGATACTGGTAAAGTAGTAGTTTTTCAGGCTGTGCCTTACCCTGAAAGACTCCATTTCACAAGTAGAATTTGACTGCATTCTGGACACAACCGACAAAGCAGAAGAACTGTCTCCCTTGGTGTGTACAGAAACACCACCATCTGCCTGCTACCACCTCTTAAACTATGCCTATGCCTAGAAAGGATAACAAGTCTATAAATTTATCAAAGTAAATTGGGAAGATGTGGACACATTAAACTCACATTAGAAAAACCGGGCCCTAGAACTTGTCAGACACATCAGACAGGAAGAATGGGGGCGATGTGTTCATCTGGACCTCAGGAAGAAGAAAACAAAATGCTAGGAGGACAGTGGCCATAGGTGCTCATTATCTGACCATAGAAGGTATGTGTCCAGGGACCAGCAAGCTGAGAACACTAGGCTATCTCGGGGACTTCAGTTCACTTCAGTCCTTACTGGCCATCTCACCTACTTGAATGGCTGTCCATCTGTCTGTCCATTCCTCTTTCTGAATCTACATCAAGTCCTGTGTCCATCTAAACCTGGTCCTGGTCCTTCATGTTCCCAGATCTTGCTTTTGCAGCTTGACTGTAAGCTTAGCCTTGACCTATGACCCTGTTTGTCTCTGTAACATTTCCAGCAGTAGTCCTACCAGCTTCACTCCCATTTTTAGCTGTTATGTAACACACACACACACACACACACACACACACACACACACACACACACACACACTGGAAGGGGGAGGACAGCATTATTGTGTTATCTGAGTCTCTCTATGTATGTATGTATGTATGTATGTATGTATGTATGTATGTACAATCTAATAAAGATTAGAATAAATCTCAACTCAGGTGGCTCTAAAGGAAAATGGGACCACTTGGCAAGTTGTTGCCATTTCTGATTGACCGAGCTAGATCCAGAGGCCTTGATAGAGCGTGTCCTAATACAGATGATATGCAAATATTTTCCTGTCTGTAATAAATTACCAGAATGAAAAGTTATCCACTTTGAGAAGACACATTGTCATTTGCTCCTCTGCTCTAACAATATAGCATCCACTTAGCCACCCTAACGAAATAACCTGAACAAGATGGCCGAAGCAACTGCAATTTTTTCCCTCAATTCTGTAGGCTGAAAGTTCAGGGATGGCAGCATGACCCAGTTCCTTCCTGGGGCTGGGGATTTTATTTTATTATTTTATTTTATTTGACTTTAATTCACTAAAGAGGGACACTGTATCACTGTGTCCTCCATAGGGAAAGGGGGCTAACCAACTCTCTGGTGGCTTTTCTCCTAAGGACTCTAATCCATCAGGAGATCCACCTTCAGCTAATGTTCATCTAACTTTAATCATCTCCCAAATGCCCATTAGTGATGGAGTTCCCTCACACTTCCTGAGGGAGACCCAGCACAGTTCACTGTATGTCTCATGTTTCTCTTCAGGGGCTCCTACTACAGTGCTAAGCACCACAGAGTGTGACTAAGAAGCCTATCCAGGTCACAGTTGCATCGGGTATCTTGAACGTACAATTTGCACTCATTCATTTTAAAAGTCAAAGCCTGTTGAGTTACCTTTGCTTTCTAAATTTACTTTTAATTCTCTAATTCTTCAAACTCTTGTAAGGGAATTAAATGCTCTCCTAAATATGTGTGCATTCATCAAACAATTATTTATCAGACAATGGCTGGCACCAAGTGTTGTTGCAGCTGCCAAGGATTTGATAGCTAACGTGTCCACAGACAACAGAGAGCAGAAGTGGAAGGCAACTTTGGCAAGTTTCTCCAAATGACAATGATCTTAAAAACCTCATGTCTTATATGGAACAACACCTGTTTCTAGTGGTTTGTCCATTTTTCTTCTCCTCCAACCAGGAGAAGCTGCAACAAAGGTGCTTGCTTACATCATGTTACTGTTTCCCAAATGCTGCTAATGCTACCAAGTGTCTGCGACTGTTTCCTCAGCCTTTTCATGTTTCATTCACTTCCTCTGACCCCACCCATCCTAAGTCAGTCTTTCCTGATCCCAAGGACTTAGAAATTGCTGGGTCTTTGGGTGCTCCCCACTCCACCCCTTACCCCTGCCCACCTTCTGAGTCTCAAATAACATCAATTCTTTACACCATAACACATAGGTCATGGGTTTTCTTTGACTGATTCGAGGGTATAGTCTGCTAGTTACTCTCTGATGTCTGTGGAATATCCCATTTCTCTCATCACCTAGCTCCATCTTTCAATCAATCATTGATGTCTTTGCTAACTTTCTGTCCACCTATGTCCTCCGACAACCTTGAGGGCAGGTTAAAAAGGTGGAAATAGACAGAAATGATAGCACAGAAATGTTCTCTCTGATGTGAGCTACTGTCCTACCACACTCATCCATACCTTGTCAAGCCCTGTCTGCCATGATGGACTGATACCCACGAAACCGTGGGAAATTTTAATTAATCCATCCTCAAGTATTTTGATCACAACTACAAAAGCTAACATCATACAGTATGCAAGCAGAAATGTCAGGGCCAGTCAGATGTTATAAATCTGGGATCCTGGTCAGGGGTGGTTTTAGACAGACACACGGGAAGAATGCCAATGAAGTGAGGGCGGAGGGCAAAGACCAGAAGGAAGAGGGCAGAGGGCAGGATTACAGCTTTTGAAGCAAAGGGATGCTTAGTGATGTCTGCAAGCACTGAGGAGCCAGAAGAAGGCTGTAGCAGATCCCCTCAGAGCCTCAGGGAGCACCACTGGCCTGTGACAGAGACAATGTCTGGGGACAACAGACAAATAAATTAAGCCCTGTCTACTACCTGGTTAAGATCCTTCTGGCTGCATCACAAAAGCTAGTGCAACATTGGCAAGCCCACAGCCTTATATATAACCAGACTCAGTTTAAGCTCGTGGGACTCTGGATGGGCATAAAATAACACAGACATGAGAGAAACTGTTACCAGGGGAAAGGCATGTGCCTCGGTACACCCTAAGAATAAGGTCAGAGGTCAATCTATTCATCCCACCAAAACCAGAGCACTTTTCTCTTCATTGACCTAAACTCATTAATTTGGGAGTCACATCTCTAAGCTAAACATTATTGTCTTCCCAGTAGCTACGGTGCAGGTGGCACTTCTAATGCGTGTGTTGTGATAATGGTTGTCAGGTTACTCTGAAGAAACGTGAAGGCCACTTCTGTTAAAATACTGACTCTTCATGGTAGCCTCCCAACATACAGTGACTGACTCCATGAGAGAAGTGTCTCGGAATGCCTGTCTTCATGGCATGTCTGTTCCCTCTACACCCCACCCCCATCCCTAATTCAGACCCTACTCAGCTCCGCATTACACATGCTGGCCATCTGAGGAGTGTTTGGCCCAAGCTTATAACACAAAGCAAACTTGAGCTATGACCCATCAGAGTGGATGTGTATTTCTGCTTACCCAAGCCCTGTATTTTCTCAGCGCCCTGGGCCCCCTTGTAGTCCTTCATACTTTTCATAAGGGTCCATATTCACTGGAGGCCAGGGCATGCATATAAAATGATGACTGGGCCACCCAGAAGTTCCTGGCTTAGTCTCTCATTAGTTCACCCAAACAATGTCAGGATGTTCATGGACAAGACATTCTTGTTAAACCAGTCGACAATTGTCACAGTTAGCATTCTCAGAGCAAAGCAGATCACTGAAAGCCTCCTGTCCCTCTGGGAGGTGAGGAACAACCTGACCCTTCTTCTACGTGCTTTTCCTTCTAGGTCAAGCTTAAATTATTCAGCCAGACTGAAGTCTCAATACATTAGCCGTACCTGCACCATTGGGAGGACATGGCCTGTAAGTAGATTCAATTTAAGCTTATCCCCGTCTAGCTTACAAATAAATGAGTCTCAGACTATAGTTATTTTATTTGGTTTTAACAATTACTGGGGGTGTCACCCCTAAGCTTCTCTTCTAACTGCTGACCTGGATACCTCCCCAGCAGTGTACCCCCAGATACTTGCTGTTTCTCCTGGCCATGTGCTCATGGTTCCTCTCCGCTCATGGCGGCTTCCTCCTCTCTCTTGTTCTTCCTCCATCTTGCCTTGCCTCTTCTCCTCCAACCAGGTCACTCCCAAACCACCTACCCCTAATCCCTCCAATAATTGGCTACAGCCAATTTTATTTAACCAAAAGAAAAAAGGTTTCCACAACAAAGGGTTGTAAATGTGAGAAGTCACTGGTAGACCTCCTGGTATAGAATTTAGCATTACAATACATAGCAACAGGCCAAACCTCAACAACGGCCAGGAGTCATTTTCTGCTTTCCTCGACTTGAAATCCTATCTAGGATCAGATTGACACCTCTGTCCTTTAGCTTCAAGCTTCTATTTGACAGATAGCACGCTGCCTTTGTTTAGACCATCTAACATGATATGTTGTTGAAGAGATTTAAACAAATTAACACACACACACACACACACACACACACACACACACACACACACACACACACACCAAAGTTCATTTCTCTTCTAATCTGTGAAAACAGCTTTGGAGAGTGGGGGGAAGGGGGAGTGCTTCCCTCGAATCCAGATTTCTTGTCTTATGTTTTCCCTGAATCCAAGGATGAAACACACATCTTGAGAGATGTTCCTTATTTTAGGAGGGAAACATGACAAGATGGCAGGCTTCACTGCTAAGGAATAACATTTTCTCCTTAGTTAGTCACTACTACTGTTAAAGAGTTTGCATGCATTATTCCACAAACCTTCACAGCCACCATGGACGGTAAGTATTTGTGATGGTTAATATTGATGGTCCACTTCACAGGCTCTAGAAACACCTAGAAGGCAAGCTTCAGGTTGCGTCTGTGAGGGAGTATCTAGATTAGGTTAAGTGAGGTGGAAGGTTCTGTCTTAACTGTGGTTGGCACTTTCTGCGGAGTGAAATCCTGGACTTACTCAAAAGGAGAAAGCAAACATTATTAGTAACCATTTCTCTCGGCTTCCTGACTACAGGGAGGATGTGACCAGTCTCTCTCTCTCCCTCTCCCTCTCCCTCTCCCTCTCCCTCTCCTTCTCCCTCTCCCTCTCCCTCTCCCTCTCTCTCTCTCTCTCTTTCTGCTTCCTGACTACAGGTGGAAAGTGACCAGTCTCTTCAAGCTTTGACCCTAATTTCCCACCATGATGGACTGTGCCTCCTTGAATTCTGAGACAAAATAAAACCCTCCCTTAAGTTGTTTCTTGGTCACAATAATAAAAAAAAGTTACTAATATAAAAAACTTTTTTGCCTTTGCTGGTGAGAAACTGAAGCTCTGGGAGGGAAAGAGTTCTTCCCCCTAGTATCAGATTCCTCCAAGTGCTAACAGTTAAATCCAGGCTGTATGATTCTCAAAGATGAGTTTCCAGTCTCTACCTCCACCTGACCCCCCCTTGAAGCATACTGTCTTTTAGCCTGGAAGCCACTGTTCTGCCACTGGGAGAATGAAAGGCAGATATCTTTACTCTTTGCCTCATGTTTGCATTTCTGGTTCATTTCTCTCCTGCTCCACCTGCTGATGCCCACCACCTTCCAACCCCACTGATGTAGCTGATGAACTCCTGGGATAGCCACTCTTGCCTTCACTAGTAGCCACTTCCTTTGCCCTCAGTACCCCTCCCACCATTAAAAACACCACACACACACACACACACACACACACACACACACACACACACTATACACACAGACACACTACACACACAGACACACAGACACATACACACATAGACATACACACTGACATATAGACACACACACAGACACACATAGACACACACACAGACATACACACACACACACACACACACACACACACACACAGCATCCCTCCAGGCTCATTCTCTCGTGTATTGGAGGAAAACTCCCTGTGCTTTAGTTAAAGTTGAGATGTACCCTGGAGGGGAGGAAAGCATACTTCCATATTCTCTAATACATTTCTATCCATTTGATATTCAAAAAGGCTGTGCCCCATGGATGCTCTGGGTGTGGCAGTGATAGAGATGATGTTCTTAAACTTTGGAATGCAGCCTCGTGAGAGAGAGTAGGGCTAGGGATGGGGTGATTCACATCCGTGTTTGGTGACTGAGCTCAGTGAACTCTGCTTTTGGTGTTTGAATTTGAGAAGAAATGGAGACACCTTTCTGAAGCTGATTCTGTCAGACTTAGAATGATGATGCTGGGGAACTGCTCATTAGAACCATTCTAAAGTCATATCCAGTTAGATACAAGGAGATGGACTTCACACAAATGCATACTGTGTGCAAGCTTTTCCTCCCGATTCAGTTCAAAGGCCATGCTCAGTGAGGGTCTTTTGTGTCATTAAATTTAACGTGTAATTAAATTCAATTTAGCAAATTAAATCTGCTAAGAACCCACGTTCTTAGCAGCATGTGGCTGGCCAGGCGTTCTGGGAGTCTGAGCTGTGTAAGGTAGAGGAGGCAAGTCCGAGGCAGGGGACAATGGTGGCCTTCCAGTTCTTCCAAAGTTCTTTCCTTCTGCACACAAGTGACCTGGTTATAGCACCAAAGTCTGAATGCCCAAAATGGGGGAGTGGGTATGCTGGAGGAAGGCAATGTATAAGCCATCCCAAGATGAGGTGCCTCTGTGGAAAGCTACTCGTCTCCCTGAAATGTGGTCTGCGTTAAGAGAAAATTCCTTACAGAGAAGTCAGGAATCTGAACTTTCAAATGAATTACACTGAATGTATGGTTTTCACTCATCCCGTGGACAACCAGCTCACTCAATGGATCCCCCTGCCCTCCATTGAGTTTTACAACTGGACACCTCTAGGAACTGCTCCATAGCAGAGCATGATCTCGTTGCTGGAGATCACTTTGCTGGGAGGGTCCCCCAGCATTTGAATTCATTAGAGGTTCCTAAAGAACTCACTACTGTGAGTAGCGTCTCTCAGAATCCTTGTGTAGTCCCATAGCTACACAAGGGACTTGTGTACCACTTTCAACCTTACTAATTCTACCTGGATGAGGGCTCGTGGGGAATGAGTGACTCAGAAGGGAGAGGGAGGGCAGAGGGAAGAGAGGCGTCCTCAGGCAGGGAGTGTGGCTGTTACTTTGTGAGGTGTGTGGTTTCCCACAGAGGTGACCACAGCTGAGGAACAACATGTTAAACGAAGCTGACAGTGTGTGAAGTGGAAAATGTCACCCTCAGAGGAGAGGCATTGTGAACTTTGGTTTTGATTTAAATGAATGGGAACTCAAGGAGAGAAAATCCTTCCAATGCTCTAGAAAAGCCACAAGGTTGATGGCGAGGCCTGCCTGAGCAGGCGCTTACTGGGCGCCTGCTGGAGCTCAGATACGGTAACTCCTTCACTGGGACGTCATCTGACTACCGAGCATTCGGTTCCCAATAATGAACTTCTCTCTTCCCATGTTCCTCTTTTGAATTCTGTTTTTCTTCTTCTTCTTCTTCTTCTTCTTCTTCTTCTTCTTCTTCTTCTTCTTCTTCTTCTTCTTCTTCTTCTTCTTCTTCTTCTTCTTCTTCTTCTTTTTCTTTTTCCTTTTCAGACACGGGCTACAGTAGTATAGGGGACTGGGCCAACTCATCAGTGAAGAAACAGCTGTCAAAAGTTTGAGGGATTTTGTGGGCACCATTCTTGGAATTTGTGTTTAGGGGACTGGATCTTCAAAAGAGCAAAAGAGGATTTCTTCCTAAGGAAACCATGCATACTTAGCAATGTGTACCTGGACAGGCATTCTTGTGTCTGAGCTGTGTGAGGTGGAGGAAGCGAGTCCGAGGCAGGGGGCAATGGCGGCCCTTTCCTTCTGCACACAAGTGACCTGGCTACTTACAGCACCACCCAGAACACCTGCTCACCTCTTTGCCTCATCCATCATCCAAATCTCAGGTTCACGCACTCCACATTAATCATTTGGAGCAAACACCTGGCAAGGGAGGCCCGCCAGGGGGCTCTCCAAAAGGAGGTCTGCCATGAGTGACAATGGGGAGGGATAGGAAGGTGGAGAGCGAGTGAGCAGAGTCTCCACCCTTTGCTAGTGGGATGCTGAGGCAGCTGCTGGGAGACAGGACTGATTAGCATCGCCCGGAGAATCCAGAGAAGTAGAGAGGCAGATGAGGAGCTGCTGGGAGAATTAGCATCCTTAAATAAGAGACATAAGTGTAATGGGAACGGAGGAGTTCCTAAGTGGCTCATCTCGGGCTGCTGTGCAATAACGGCAATGTTAAATATACACCAAAGAGGAGGGGAGAGAGAGGATAGGTTGGATGAGACAGTGCAGTTATTAGAAATATGCACCACGCAGGGACCTATCTGCACCCAGTTCCAGGGTTTATTTGGAAACAAATAGCAATATTCTTAATGGCATACTAAACCTCATCGCAATGTTCTTTACGTTGTGATGAAAACTGTGCGTTCTGTGCTCAGGTGACATTGTGTCTTCCTCTCACTAGAGGAAGGCTGGGACAGAGAGCATCCTCTTCCCTGTATAAGAAAGACCAGCTTCTCTGGGAATACCAGACACTAAAGCTGCCACTTACCCTGTACCAGCCCACTCTTTCTGCATGGGAAGTGTTCTGATTTCTCAGTCAGACCCAGTAAGTCCTTCAAGGCAGAGGAAAATCCTGTACTTCCTAAGGCCTTCCTTTGGGATGCAAACTGCTTGCTGATGAAACCACTCAGGACCTTGCTGCTGGGCTGCCCTCAGAATCCTGTGTCTTTGCAGCTGCTTTTGGGGATGTGTGTGAGGGAGGCAGATAGCTTCCGTGCGTGACAGGAGAACATGCACGCCCATTTGTCTGAAAGGCAGTATCTGGGAACTAGATATACTTAACGAGTAACTGTCTCCGTGTGCCAGGTGCTTCCCAGGGCATTCCCAAGAAAGACACACAAGAAGGATGATGATTAAGACAAATGAAGTCTCTAGTGTCCTGCCTTCTCTGGTGGTTGCTGGATCTCTTTCTGTTCTTTAAAGTCTCAGCAGGACAGAGTCATGAGGACGCTGCTGGTACCCATGGGATAGCATCATTTATCTCTTTTCCTCCCTCGCCTTTTGCTGAGCGATCTGCCACAGTGACGCTTCTCACCCATCTGCCTCTCATGACTAGGAGATCTCTAGCCCAAGCGCCCCTAAAGCAGTGGTTGAACCCTTGGGATCAATTATCAGATAACTTGTATATAAGATATTTACATTATAATTCATAACAGTAGCAAATTATAGTTATGAAGTAGCAAGCAAATGACTTTATGGTTAGCGGTTGCCACAACATCCTTCTGTGACACTTGAGATCCGTCAGCACGAGAGAATGGAGGAAGCAGAGGGTGACTCTGAGTGCAGGGTTCTTCATGCCTGTCTTAGTTAGCGTTTTACTGCTGTGAACAGAAACCATGACCAAGGCAACTCTTATAAGGACAACATTTAATTGGGTCTGGCTTACAGGTTCAGAGGTTCAGTCCATTTTCATCAAGGCAGGAACAAAGCAACATCCAGGCAGGCATGGTGCAGGAGGAGCTGAGAGTTCTACATCTTCATCTGAAGGCTGCTAGCAGAATACTGGCTAGAACTGTACTAAAGGGTCGCAGCCTTAGGGAGGTTGAGAAACCACTGCCCTAAAGGATGCTGATAAAGGGCACTGATTCCTGTGTGTGTGGCCATCCCTCTCCTTCAGCTTTACCCAGTTCCAGTCACACTTGGAGCGGTTGCTCTAGTGGGCAGGTTGGGCTCTGCTGATGTCTTCTGGGCCATGCCCCATGAAGCCTTTGGGAAGATGTTCATTACTTTCTTGCTCTGTTACAGCTCATCCCTTCCTGCATGAAGCAGAATGGGGTATGTAGACAGAGAGCTGCGGAAGAGATGTTGTGATGGTTTGTATATGCTCCGCCCAGGGTGTGGTACTATTAGAAGGTATGGCCCTGTTGGGGTAGGTGTGGCCTTGTTGGAGTAGGTGTGTCACTCTGGGTGTGGGCTCAAAACCCTCACCCTAGTTGCCCGGAAGTCAGTCTTCCATTAGCACTGCCATGTTCCCGCCTTGATGATAACGGACTGAACCTCTGAACCTGTAAGGCAGACCCAATGAAACATTGTCTTTCTAAGAATTGCCTTGGTCATGGTTTCTGTTCACACCAGTAAAACGCTCACTAAGACAGGCATGAAGAACCCTGCACTCAGAATCCCCCTCTACTTTCTCCATTCTCTCGTAATGATGGATCTCTAGTGTCATACAGCTTAGGACAAGTTTGTTTGCAGGATGTTCCATGGGCAGTCATTGCCAGAGGAACCTGGGAACCTCAAGTCCTCCCAGTGGATCTGAATAAATACCACTGGGTTCAGATTGACACTCACTCCTAAGGCAGCTGCACTCCCAGGACACTAATGATAGAGAGTATCATATACACCTTGGCTTCACTCAGCTCTCTCAGTGGTCACAGAAAGTAAGACACACAGAAAGGTGGATGGGTGAGTGGTATGTCTCGTAAAGATGTCCAGGACCACCAAAGGACAGGTTCTCTGTCAGGGCAGAAATGGTGCTATTTTTTTCCCTTCTTTCTAGACTCAGTTTTCTCTCAGTTCAACATGTCCCAGTGTGAGGGTTACTGTGTCAAAGTACCATACAGTCAGCTTTGCTTTGGTCTCTGGAGTGACCGTAAGGGGCTCTTTTGTGGAGGCTGTCCCTGTGAATTCTAACTTCAAAGCTTTTCAAATGTACAAAACAGGACAAACGGCTCTTCAAGTCTTTAAAATATTAGCGATTGGAGAATCCTCCTTTACCCTTCCCATCTGAAATGTAACCCACCTGCTGTTTCTTCAGAAGTATTAAAAATGAAGAACAAGGGTTATCCTGTTTGTTTTGAGGTGGCTTTTCTTTTTGTCTCTTGCAATATGTTTTGTTTTTGTAGCTTACCAAGGGATCACATGACTTATCTTTAAATAGAAATATCCTGATAATTTTCCGACTATTTGTCAACTCTGTACCATGAGAAAAAAAATCTTTTTTTTTTTATTACTTCCATAAGATGGGGAAGCCACTCCATTTTCTGGTCCTGACACCTTTCTGGTGAAGTTCATCTGAGAAATGGTGTGGTGTAGTCTCTGAAGTCTCCAGGTCTAGAACTTGGGAGAGCACCAGGAGAACCATCTAGCATGTTCTTAACAATGCATGCTCTCTCAGTCAAAGTTCTATGGTTATGAAGAGACAACCATGACCACAGCAACTCTTATTTTTAACAAAGCATTTAATCGGGGCTGGCTTACAGTTTCAGAAGTTTAGCCCATGATCATCATGGAGGGAAGCATGGCAGCATCCAGGCAGACATGGTGCTGAGAAGGAGGAGAGAGGTCTACATCTGGATCTGCAGGCAGCAGGAAGAGAGTGACACTGGGCCCGGCTTGAGCATCTGAGACCACAAATCCCGCCCCCCAGTGACACACTTCCTCCAACAAGGCCACACCTCCTAATAGTGCTACTCCCTATGGGGCCATTTTATTTCAAACCATCACACATGCCAAGAAGGCAGCGTAGAAACTGTAAATCCTCAATTTATTATCAGACAATACATAGATGTCCAGCCAGGAGGGAAACTGTTTCCAAAATATAAGATGAAAACTCTTCAGGACTCACAAAGAGCATTCCCAACTCACTCTCAGGGGGGTGGGCTCCAACCTTACCACCATATTCAAACCATGGGGCTCTACCTGAGTATCACAGCAAGTGGGAACAGACACAAATAGAAAGGAATTCCTGTTAGGTGAGGGATAGGAGATAGGCTCTCTTTCCACGCACAGCATCCATGTGCCAGGCACAGGATGTGGCTGTGAGTACTGTTCAATGAAGGCTTCACCTTTCATCTATTTGTCCTGCAGTTTACAAAGAATGAGTCAGAGGGTCAGCAGGATTAACTCAGAGCTGGCAGCACCTCTCAGGACCCTGACAGGAACCCTCTCTGCTCAACCTTGCTGGGGAGGTGGTTGAGAAGTATTTGGAAAGTGATTAAGTTGGGGGCAAATAACTGTACCTCTTTTACTGTTTTCTGGGTGGCAGAGTTTAGATTCTATCTAGCACAAGGGAGCCTGTTTGTACCACTGAACTCTTGAAGCCAAGTCTTGAGTTCACAAAGTGACAGAGTGGATTGTACATGGCTTCTTGTCTTTTGTCATCGTCAGATACATTCTCTCTTTAATCAGAAAAGGCAGCATCCCTGCCCCATGAGCGCTTTCCAGCATGAAAATAAGAAATGGACTCACCAGTCTGGCAAGCCTCCCTGGGATGAGTGACGGCGCCCACATAGCTCTGCACATAGATCATCCGTGCAAGTCACTGTGAGTCACTCTCTCTGTGGCTGCACAGACATGGGCAAGGCCTCAGCCCAGGCTGTCCTGTGGCCCCAGGAGGCCTGCTTTACCAAAGGAACATCGATTTTGCAACCAAGCCGAGGAAACACCCTCCAAAGGTTAACCTTCTGTTAAGTCAGTCCCACTGGACAAGTTTCCACGCTAAAATGGAGTGATTTGAAGTATCCATACAGAGCAGCCCCTTTAAAGGAATGCTTTAAAAAGCTGGGCTAGGTGTATGGGTTTGTAATCCTAGAGCTGAAAAGGCAGAGAGATAGGCTCACAGGTCAGTCTGCCTAGCCTGCCTGATGAGTTGCAGGCCTGAGACTGTGTCTCAAAGAAAAAAAAAAATCAAACCCAAGATGGATACCATATCCAAGGAATAACATCTGAGGTTAACCTCTGGCATCCATAGTTACACACACATACATGCATACCCACAAGTGCCCCTGCACACACACAAATAGAAGCATGCATAGAGACACATACCGAAAAAAAGTCTTTGTTTTCATAAGAGAGTTTTTGAGGTATGTGTGTCGTTATATGTGTATATATGAATATGTGGTAAATGTATATGTGGTGTGTGTGTGTGAATGTATTATATGTGCATATGTATGTGTGGTACATGTATATGTATATGTGGTGTGTGTATGTGTGTGGTGTGTGTGAGAGATATGTGTGTGGTGCATGTGTGTAATCACATGTGGTATGCATCTGTGTCTCTGTGACTATGTGGTATGCATCTGTGTCTCTGTGACTATGTGGTATGCATGAGTGTGTATGTAGTATATGTATGTTATGTCTATGTATGTGCACATCTTTGCAGTATACATACCCACGAGTGTTTCTGGAGACTGAGAGAAGATGTAAGGCACCCTGCCAGACACTTGCCACATCATTCTAAGACAGGATCTCTCGCTGAATCTGGAGTTGGCCAGAAGCTCAGTTGTCCTTCTGTCTGTCCCACAGCTCCAGGATTCCATCATTCTGCAAGGCCACAATGGGCCACTTACATGGGCTCTGGGGATCAAAACTCTGGTCCTTGTGCTTGAGCAATGAATGTTCTTACCCACTGAGCCATCCTCGAGCTATGTCTTTGTGTCTTCAGCCCAAAAGACATTCCACATACCTTCTAAATGAATTTCCTCACATCCAGTGTGGATGAGGTCAAACACAACTGATTTAAAGACTGCCTATAGCCAAGATTGGTGAAACCTTACTAATGTGCATGCTATTCACATGGCAGCTGCTCATGCCTGTACATACATAACTTGGGTAGAACTAGACTGACATTTGCCTTTGAACCAGCTTTTGAAAAAGGAATTTGCTAAGCGTGCAAGATAATTAATATTGCACAGAAAATAATCCATGTAATCACTCCCATTCAATTTTCTTATTAATTAATTAAATGATTGTCTAAAGACATCTAGCTTCTTCTGTCTTGTTTCTCCACAAATAGTCTCTAAAGCAATAAAAACATGTAATTTCTTTATAAAATTTCCAACGTAGACTCTATTTTCACTGGACAAAGTCTGAGAGAGTTTTGAAAACAGTGAAACAAAAAGACAGGAGAAAGGCAGAGAGAGGCAGGCATGAAGGAGACCCTAGTCCCACCCAGGTAGTGGAAGGACTGTCAAGGCATGGGCATGTGGGTTTGGACTCTGGGCATGAGACCTAATCATGGGGCCCAAGGGACTGGCTGTGGCACTCCCAGAACACAAAAGGATACAATCTCTGTTTGTTCTAGACTGCTGGAAAATACTCACTAGCGCAGGCCAGCTGTTCAGGGCTCCTTCCCAGGCTGTCAGTTGGATGGAATTCTCCCTAGCCTTTTTAACAAACATGAGACTAAGAACTGCTTGATGGACTGGGAATTATTCTGGAGCCTTCAACAAACAGCGCTAATCAACCAGCTCCCAAAGCATCAGGAACAAAAACTGAACCTGTGCACATGGGGAAGGCAGGTCACCGGGTGAACCTCTGCCCCATCTAAACATAACAGAGGCAGAACAGTGAGGAGCAGGCATGGTGGCTAGAGATGAAACTGAGAGATGGCATATCACCTCCTCAAAGCAGCCAGAGAGAGTGAACTGGAAGTGGGCGAGCCTATTCACTCTCAAAGTACCCACCAGCCCTTTAAGGGACTTCCTCCAGAAAATCTTCACATCTGAAAGTTTTGTAATCTCCCCGAACAGCACCACCAACAGGGGACCAACAGGTACATGAACCTGTGGGAGACATTTCTCATTCAAACTACCACAATTCCTTTCTCCTTACCCAATCTACATCTCAAAGCTTGCAGCCCCGGGACAGTACCTTGAACCAGGCTCTTACAGGGTAACTGTGCTCCATCCCAGTGAGACCTTACACAAAATACATAAGATGTTTAACTGAATAATGAAAGTCAAATGAGACTTTTAGATATCCCTAACCCAACTGTTCTCTTAATGAGGGGTCAGGTCCAAGACAAACATCCTGTGAGAACACAGAAAAAATGGCCACCTACAAGTCAGCCATGTAGACCTCCACAAAGCCACCCCTGCCCACACCTCCCTCTTAGACTTCAAGTGTGAGGAATAATTTTCTATTGTATTGTGAAAACCTCATAGTCCACTGTGTTTGGCATGGAAGTCCTGGCTAATAGTACATTCTCTTTCTAGACCTTAGGGGTATGGGCTAAGGCACTCTGACTGCCCAGGGTGTCCTCAATACAGGATCCAAGTCCCTTTGAGGGTGGGCAATACATATAGGCAGCAGCTAGCATTACTGTCTGTAGCTTCTTCTATATTGAAATAATCCTTCTAGGAGGAAGCTTCCTTAAGACTCAAGAAGTAAAGAAGACTTACAAGTCTTGGAAGTTCCTGAAGCCTACAGGATGTACAACATCCCTCTTCAGGATTCTATGGGCAGGAAAAGTCACATAAAATTTCCTAACACTAGATTATTCACCGACCCCTGGAAGCAGTTGCATATTTTCTAGATCAGGCAGAAAAAGTCACATGGATACCTTGTTGCCACAGCTGTGATTAAAGATAACGCAGGTATGGCTGTTAGGAACTGGATGAGATGTGAAGAGGAATTCCTGCTTAGGAGGGACAAAGAGTCAGTCTGGGCTAATGGACAGGCTCTGGAGATAGTTTACTACATGGGGTGGATGATCTTAATGCCCCTGAATTGTACAGCGATAAACAGTTAACAAGTTTTATGACATGTATATCTCACCACAGTGAAAATGTTTTTAAGGTCTCAAGGTTTAAGTGATCCCCTAAGATGAAACTTTCTGTAGTTGTATGACATTTAGCCAGTGTTCCTAGGAAATTCCCTTTTTACCCCTTGTTAGAAGATGCCACACACACCAAAGGCTACCCCTCCAGGCATCCATGCTATCTGTTAAATGATGGGCTATGAGATAGTGACAGAAGCCCCCATAAATCAAGAGACACTGCCGTGTTCACCCACAAAACTCCTGAGATGGGCCAGAGTATTTACAAGTGTTCCCACCATCCTGGACTGGAATCCTATAGTCAGAGGCAATTACCAGCAAGGCTAGAATGTATAGAAGGTAAGAACCCTTTTGAGCTCAAGATAGCAGGAATATAATTTCCACTTATCTGGAAGTTACATATTTCTCATTAATATCCTCCTAGCCTGTTTCTCTGAGTTCCTATAAGGCTTTTACCCATTGGGCAATTGAAATGGGACAGTTAGAAATAGAGCAGCCGGCAAGTGCATAATTCACATGGAGTCACAAAGATAAAATAACTCCGTTCTCTCCTCTGTACCCTTGGGGAGCAGAAGTTTGGGAAAGGTGTCAAATGAATGCTATGCACAGATACTCAGAAATAAAGAAGAGAGAAAAATCAATATGTCTTCCTTCTCAGCATCCTATTGCCAGGAGGGGAGACGAGAGAGAGGGAGAAGGAAGCCCTAGGTAGGGGGAGAGGTGTGTGAGTTTGGAATTTAGAAGCAGAGACCAACTGGCTCCAGTGCTCAAGGTCACAGTTGAGCAGATTCTCTGCATGACTAGAGAGAAAGGACAGGGCAGAATCCTTCCAGAGGAGCAAGAGAAATAGAAGGCCTGGCTCTCCAGGGTACGGCTTAGAGGAGGCAGCTTCCAATAAAGTCACTGAACCAAGTGGAAGAATTCTCCACTACGGACTTTACTGTCAGCCATTCCCATACATAACTGTGTGTGTCTAGGTCCACTGTGAGTAAATATATTCTGAGTCATACTTCCACCGGTATGTAAACATGTATTTGGATAGGCTGCTTGGGTTGTATCCTCTTCCCAAAGTTGTCACCGTGCGTTCTCTCTCATTCCAGTATTCCCCTCTTGGCTCGCCCTCTCTTGGGAACGCGTACAATCCCCTTGCTCTCAGCAGCCAAGAAGGAGTGAGCATGGAGCCTGCAGATGCTGAGAAGCATAAGTTAGTATCTTCTTGAGAGACAAGCCTTGGGCACAGAGTGGAGGAGAGCTTTCAGATTCACAGATGGCCTCTGGTTTGCAGTTTTCATGAGAGTCACAGGTAGGACATCATCTGGGGTATTCCTGTTTCCTGTTTCTTCCACTCTTTCCTGGGCCTCTGAACTCCATGATGGACATAGTGCAGTGCCACAAACCAACCAGCTCACCTCGAAGAAAACCCTGGAGAAAACAAGTCTGAGATGCAAGTGGGGTCAAAACTGCAAACATTCCTGGAGCCCTCATCTGGAGTTTGGTCACAGGACCCTACAAAAAGCAACCACAGAGAGGTGGTGGAATGAGCACCAACAGCCAAGGACGGATCATGCATAAACCACATGAAGAGCATCACAGGAGCCTGCCAGACACCACCACATCCTTTCTGCTGGCTTTGATGTAAGGCCCATCTTTTACATCACCATCTCAGTGTCCTTAACAACAGCTTTCAAATCACATCAAAAGTGGGTCAGGGACACTACGCTGTTGGTGCATCGGTGCCCAGTGTTAACAGCACACAGGGAAGAGGACATTCTCAAAAAGAGATGAGGAAAGTGTGGCAAGTTTTCCCTTCCACTTAACAAGATATACATGGAGGAGGTACTTAAAACTGTGCTGCTTGTGGCCGGGAGAAAGGCTGTGCATGCAAAGTACTTACCACGCAACCAGGAGGACCCGAGTTCAGACCCCAAGCATCATGTAAAAAGGTGTGTGTGTGTGTGTGTGTGTGTGTGTGTGTGTGTGTGTGTGTGTGTTCCCAGAATTGAGGGAGAAAAGACAAGTTTGGCCAGTCAAGACAAACTGGTGAGCTTCAGGTTCAAATCCTGCTGTAATATAAGTAAGTAGCATGAAGGATATTTGAGGTAAACGACAAACTTGAGGTAAACATTGAAGCACACATGTCCAAACCTATACCTCCACACACCATATAAGTGTTCTATCAGCTGACCCAGTGACTCCAGCTTTAAGAAGTTACCCTAATAGAAGGCCAGAAATGCACAGCAACCATCTGCAGAAACACTGTTCCGACCATACTACTGCAAAATTCAGGGCAACCTCAGAAATAAAAGAACAGGCTGCCAGTTAAAAAATAAAAATTAAAAATAAATCAGGAAATATTTTAAGGATTGTAAAATAGTCTGTGTCATGAAAAAGGTTAAAACAAAGAAATACATAACTGCTCGCACAGTGTGCACTCAATTTTATTTAAATATTCACTATTCCTCCTAAGACAAATGCATCAGGAAAGGAATCCTATAGATAACCTTAAACACAACAAGCTATTGCCAGGGCTATTGACTGCCTCCACCACCTAACCATAAGAGCCTATTGCTGAAGATACCATATAGTTATGACAAAGAGCATGGAAAGAACTAGACGGTGCTAAGCTGGAAGCCTTATACCTTCCTGGTAGTGTTCATGGTGCTAGGAGACTATGCACTACCAGAGGAGAACAGTAATCGCCAGTCTCACCTAGCTTTGAACACTGAGATGTTATAAGACATCAGATACCTGCAAGACATGCCCACTGATGCAACAGTGACATGAATGACCAACCCTTTTATATATAAATATAAATATACATATAAATATAAATATATAGCCCAGTCCATGAGATGAAACTCATACCTGATATTGTTAATGATGCCAAGAACCTGAGATTAGACAGGTCATGGGGTTCGGGGAAAACCTACTAATTTTATTCTGCTAAATGAGCATCGCAATAAAATAACCCTAATGGCATATGGCTGTAGAGCATTGCTCAACCAGCATCAGAGAAGCTTCCTGATGTAGATGGGAACTAACATAGAGACCTAGACTAGACAGCGTGCAGAGAGCAGAAGGCTTGGGGTGACACTAGGGGGTGTCTCTGTCACCCTTCCTCAAGGTTCAGGGATCTGTGCAGAAGAGGTGGTGGACAATTTCAAGATTTTTCAGACACAGCAGGGAGGATGCGCATTATCAACCCGCAGAGACTGTGACAACATGGACAAGATCTATAGCAGCTCAAGTCAGACAAAATCAGAGTGTGAAAGGGGAATTGGACACTAAGTCCCACCCCTAGCCTAATAGTTATTTGTAATTCATAGCTGCTAGGAGGAGGAAGGTCAGTTTTCTCCAATAGAGTGACACCAAGTCTATCAAACACTTCAGGGCGGGGCACATGCTTGGATATAGACAGCCAACACAAACTCGACTCCATGTTTTTAGTGGCTTTCCTCTTTTGTTTTGGCTTCAGTTTTTTTCGAGAAAGGAAAAGAGAATGAAGTTGGGGTGTGGGGGCACATCTTTGCAGTGGGTGGGGGATGAGAAAGAGTAGACTAAAAGCATATTTTGTGAAATTCTCAAAGAATGAATTGCAAAATCTAAAAATAAAATTATTAAATATGAAACTCCTTGCACAATGTGACTCCAGTTTTATGTAAATGTGCACCAGTCCCTCTTGTATAAGTGTACCACTAGACAATTGACTAAAACAAGCACAGAAAACTGTCAAAGGTCTCTGGACAGATAGGTAACCAACTTGATGTTCTATTTTCTTTCATTTCCATTTTCACGATCCTCTAAAATTCTTACCATGGACCTGCTCTCACTTAAACAATAGGAATCATGCTATGACTTGATTATGAAATGGTCCATTAGATTCATGTGTTGTAGACTTGGTCCCCAGCTAATGGTGCTACTTGATGAGGTTCTAGAAAGTTCCACCTGTGAAATCTAACTAGAGATATAGGTCATCCTTGTCTGGATTTATCCTTGGTGACTGGCCTTTTCCTGTTACTTCTGTCTATTGGAATGCCATATAGTGAAGTAAACAGTTCCGCCCCAATTACACTCCAGAATCATGATGTTAAACATGAACTCAGGTCCAGAAACATAGAACCAGGCTACCACTCTCTGGAGCCTCTGCCAGAACAAACTACCCCTCCATTAAGTGGCTTCAAGGTGTACCTCAGACACAGTCATTGAAAAGCTATCACAGAGTACTGTGTTAAAGCAGACCGTGAGTCACAGTCAGCAGAGCCATGTCCCTGAGGGCTAATTCTACACCATGTGCCCCATTGAAGTCTATGCTGTTGAGCCATAATGACAGATGACCCTTGAGGCAGCCACATCCCTTAAAACATGGTAACATGGTGTGTGTCTGACACACAATGCTTACAGTAGACGTTGGTCACAGGGAGTCTTCCTTGCCCCCTATCTTATTCAGGCTTATAAAGTCTCTATCATCTTCCTTCAAAGCAGGTTAGAATGAGGCATCTACACAGTAGCTAATCTGTCTTTGTGTGCCCACATTCTCTAAGTTGGAAAAGAAACTCCTTAGGCCTGAAACAACTTCATGGGGATAGATAGAAGAGGCAGTAGGTGCAAGTGAGGAGAGACACAACCCCCAAAATGTTGGTTGTTGTCTATGCAGCCACCCCTGAAGACTTACTTGAGGTCCCACTGCAGAGAGGTCTGTCTGCCTTCTCAGAAAGAATAGTGCTTGGGTAGAAAAACCTCTGTCACACCTGAATTTTCCCTCCTCTTGGAAGAAGAGTGGGAAGAGAAATGAATGATCTAAATGCTAAAGTATCTGTTCCATCAGCCCCACCTGGGTAGGTGAGCGTGTTGGGTCTTTGGACCTGGCTGAGCCATGGCTCTTCCGGGTTCATCCATCCTCTAATGGTGTGCACCAGTGAGGAAGGCCCCCTCCCAGAAGGCCTGATGTCAGCTCCTTGTGGGCAGCTGCCTTCTCCATCCCTCCTTCCCACTCACAGAGTTCACAGTCTGGTGTGTAACTAGCTCACAACATTGTGGCTACAGGCTATTTGTCAGAACCACCCAGGACAGTGGATCCTGAACATCCAACACTTGCCACTTTACAGAACACACAAAACACATTACATCATTATTTAAGGATTTGTGCATGGTTTAGAAATCTACAGACTTATTACATTATATACGTACATATGTTTATAAGTATGGCTTTCTCCCAGTTAATACTAGCAATGATAGCGTGTACAGAATAGGAAAAATATAAATAAGATAGGATTTTAATGGAGCAATCTTGAAATGCATCCGACATCTTTATGCTTGGCTAGGAAGGATGATAAAGAAAGAAAACTGGGCCCCAGGGACTTTTGATTGTGGCAAAAAAAAAAAAACAAAAAACAAAAAAAAACCAAACAAGTAGCCTTTTAGTGAATTAAGTGTAAATGTATCAGAAGCGTAGGGATCATATTCTCGTCAAAACAAAGCCAAGATTTAGAAGAAAAGGAATTCTGGCAAACTCATTTTGGTTTGTTGAACCCAAGCATTGTGAAAAATAGTTTGATTAATTTTGCCAACTGGAAACTCTGCCAATTTTCTAGTGTCCCTAAGCACTTACTAGCATTTTCCCAGATTGAATTTCCTATCCATATTTCTAAACGTTCTTGGCCACTCTGCCCGTAATTATTTGGAGTTCTTTGTGAGCATTGTGATAGCACGCCTTGTTCTCTGAGAGTCAGTCCAATGTCACGCTGACTTCTGCACGGCTCTATCCCTACGAAATTCTTTCAAGAATATCCCTCCACTTTGCAGCCACAGTAGCGCCCTGTGGCTTACGAATTGTCTCCTTCTGTAGATGTGTAAACTAAGGCTAAAAGAGATGAAAGAGCTACATCAACACCGCACAGCCAGGAAAATGCAGATCATGGAATAAAAAATCCTGATCTCCTGACCCGAATCCACACTGCACTTGGATATAAAGAGAATGCTAAATTCCAAGTCTTCCTCAGTCAGCAGCTCCACAAAGGAATCTTTGTGGGGTGCTCCTTGGAATGATATAACCTGAGGCATCACAACAGACCCTACAGAGTCAGACCAGAAAACAAGTCTCCCTGGATGGAGTCCTCTGCCCTCCTTAACTTCCTGCTTTCCTCTCCCTTGCTTCGGAGCATACCACTTTGTCCTTTCAAAAGCATCTTTCCTCTCTGTGGGTTCTAACCATATAAATAGAATGATTCATCATTCTGAAATTAACATAAATAGAAAAACTTCAGGTATAAGAATAGGCATGTAAATAAACCAACAAAAACGCTAACTATAATTTTAGCAAATGGTGCTGTCAACAAATACGTATCTGTCCTACTTTTTTTTAACCAGTAGGTATCCTAGATTATACAAGTTCAGTACGACAACTAATGGGAGAGAGATTAGTTATCTTTTATATCGCCTCCCACTTAAAAGCCAGGCACTTAATTAATGTTCTGTTTATATCCTACTTTCTGGTCATTAATAAATGAGTTCAGACCTATTGAGTTTATTAATAATCTTTATGCAAAACACCCAGTCTTCTTCCCCTAGACAGGGCCCTGTTCTCTTTCCCACAAGCTTAGTTAAGGCTCTAAGCTATTTCTGCCATTTAATTTAAATTCCCAGAATAACCCAGCCTATAACCCCACCCTGAAGCTACAATGTACTGGGATCATCTAAAGTTCTTCATTTATGAGTCCCATGGCCAGGCACACCCAGGAGCCAGTTGTTAATTATTCAATATCTGACCCATCACTGGAGCAGAGGGACAGTTGAGGCATCTCTTCAGAGCTCTGAACTCTCTCTCATAGTCAAGAATTCCTATCTTAGTCTGACAAGGCATGAGAAGAAATGAGGAAATCCTAAAGGCAGAGGTACCTAAGACAATTACTTCAGATCCGTCTTTCTAGTCAAGACATAAACTGAGTTGAGGTGAACTCATAAAGATCTCTTGCAGATAAAGACATAATTCTTTGTTACTAACTTGCATCCCATCCATTTAGGAAACAATGATAAAGCCTTGGTTCATGTATTGGGTTCTAGACCAAGAGAACCAAAGAGCCATTCTAATCTCATTTCTGTTGTTTTAATAAAATAAGAGCAAAAAGCACCCTAGGGCAAAGGGGTTTATTTGACTTATAATTCCAGGCTATAATCCATGATTGTGGGGAAGTCAAGGCAGAAAGGTAAAGCACTGAGTCCACAGTCAAGAACAGAGAGAGAATAAGTACACAGGGCCTCGCTTGGTCTTAGAGAGCCTTCTCCTCTCTTGAATGTTTGGGACACACCACCTATGGAATAGTGCCACCCACAATGGACTGGATTGTCTTACATCAATTAACAATTAAGACAACCCCTCATAGATATAACTACAGGTAAGCATGACATACATGATTCTTTCTTAAAATTCTTTTCCCAGGTGGGTCTAGTTTATGTGAGCTGTTATTAAAAACCAACCAGCAGGAGAACCTTGCCATCAAAGAGAGCTTGCAGAGTGGCCAGAGAGTAAGAAGCAAGCACACACCACAGCAACCCAGTGTACCAGAATAGTTCCCACCATGACCCTATACTGCTGCCTCCCAAGACTGCCTTCACCTGGCCTCTCATTCATCCTAATTTCCCTGGTTACTGGAGAATCACTCTTAGATGGTTCCTGATGGAACATCTTGGGGAGGTAAAGCACCCTTACCAGAAAAGTGCAGAATATTGGGTAAAGTCCAGGTCTCCTGTCACCAAACTTAAACCAGGCCATAGGTATAAAGGGATGTTAAATTTCTAGTCTTTCTCAGTGAAGCTGTCCAAACAGGTGCACGCCACCTCAAGGCATGTATTAGAGTATGTGCAGTGTAAGAAATCAGAATAGACTGTATATGGTCATAAGGTTGGGTCTCCAAGAATGGAATTAACTGGCCTGTGTCTGCAGCTGCCCTTGACCCTCCTTAGTCTCACCAAACCCCAAACCCTTGGGTCTTCTCACATCTCCCTGTCATTTTTCTCCAGCTGAGCCTGGCCCATATCCCTCTGGTGCTGTGACTCTGTCCCCGGCATGTCAGTGTTATTGCCCCTCAGTTCGCAGACAGCTCTGCTGCTGATATTTTGGAAGTTCCTATGCTCATACAAATGAGGCAATCTGTCAGGAGCCCCTGTGCTTATCCAATCAACAGAGATGGAGAGGGGGCAGTTCCCCCACTGCTCAAGGTCTCAAATGCCAAGTTCTTCAGTCACATGTCACCCGCAGACCCCAGCAGTTCCTAGGGAGAGCTCGTGCCTCAGGACGCTCATTGAAATATAGATAAATCCATCAAAATGAAGACCCACAGCATCCATCCACTCCTGCCTCAAGCAGCCCTTGTCTAGGGTGTCATTGCCACAGCCCTGAACAAATCAGAAGATATTATTTTCAAAGTACTGAAAGGCTTGCGGAAATTCACAGAGAAGCACGGGAACCTGTCCAGCTTGTGGAGACTCTGGTTGTCACACAAAGACGACTACGCCGATAGCTTCTTTAATGGCATATCCTCTATTGACTACCCCTCCACACTCCCACCCAGACCTAATAGCAGCCAGGAAGATGTTAATGAAAGTTAGTACTAAGGGCAGTTTTCCATCTTCCTCTGTAAAAGAAGTATGAAGGGTTTAAAAAAAAAGAGGACATTTCAAACTGATGATGTTTTAAAACCTTGGTGTTCATTAATACTTGATTTCTCTCAGGCTCCTTAGAGATAATAGTACAACTTTATGTTAACATACACACACACACACACACACACACACACACACACACACACACACACACCATACCATACACACACACACACACATACACACACACACACACACACACACACACACACACACACACACACACACACACACACACACACACACACACACACACATCGCCTAAACAACCTGGCCAAACATCCATGTAGTTCATGTTTCCCTGTCCAGAAAACAATGTTCAAATCCAGGACTGCTCCCATAAAATGTGATCACAAGGGCTTATTTTTAAAACAAAAATATACATGGAGTTGAAGGAACCAGTGCACGCAATGAACATAAAAGGAACCAAGACAGACTACCTGATGCATGTTTGTGAGCCCAAGGATGCAAATCAAAACAGAAGCACTTACAGGAGGCTTCCATTCCCCAAACCCAGAAAGGTGACAGTCACCAGGGTCTACCCTGAAAAGCTCAGCTCTTAAAACACTCCAGCCCTCATGGGCCTCCACAGCAGGTGACTACTGAACAGAATCCTGCATGTCCAACCAGATAGAGGCTCTCTCTTGCTGGCAGAGGCTCCCAGGTCAGGATTAGCAGTATGTTGTTGCCTTGTTAGATTCAGGCTGAGTCAGTGAACTAAGAGCTGGCTAAGCTATCAGAAAGAACTCAGGATAAAGCACTCTCTTCATTACCAAGGAAGGCTAATGGGGATTGATGAATTGTTTCCCGTCCCACGGGGGAAAGGCATCTACCAAATTTTAGATTTCAATTGTGTGAGAAATTACTTCTGCAATTCAGCCAATTCAAGTGCATGGCACTGGCTTCGGGATTCTGTTTTTGAAATCTTAGCAGAGTGTGACCAAATCGGAAAATACACTCGAGGGTTTGCTGCCCTGAGGGAGGAATGCAGGCATTCTGAGAGTGCCTGTTGAGAGCTCAGCCTGCACATTTGCAGGGCTCAGTCAGCCTGAGATGCTCAGACAGCATCAAGAGCTCACACAAAAGGCATTCATTCCCTGGCCTGGAGGCCCACGGGGCAGGAATCTTTTAGACCCTTTGGGCATTTCTCAAGCTCTGAGTAGAGTTGCTGGTCTTGGGTTCTGATCTTTCAAAGCTCTTCTTGGCCTGTGGGTCTGTGAGCAGACTCTCTGAGGTCACTTCTGCAGATAAATTTTCATTAATGCACGCATAGGCTCTCAGGGGGCTCTGTCTTTCAGTCCATTGGCTCTGTGATGGATCAAACACCAAGGCAAAGAAAGTTCTGCTGCAGTGACTTCTAGACCATACAACCCCTGAGGATGACTGCCAGGAACTGCCTGTCACACTGGGAAAACGTGATGGTCATTCCTTTGTAAACCTTGGAAGAGTTGTCTTTACTATGTTGGTTCGCAAGTGAATAGCCATGGTAACTATGGGAAGACCCATTTTAGGAGTAGGGGATCCTGGGCTGTATAAATGAGAAGAGGAAGTGAGCAAGAATTTGTATTTATGACTCTCTTCCTGATTACAGATGTGGCCAGCTGCTTTAAGCCCTGCTGCCTTGACTTCCTAACTGTGATGGACCCATTAAACAAAAAAAGGACCTTTCTCCCTTAAGTCACAATTGTCACAGTATTTTATTACAGCATCGGGAAAACAAAATAAAATAGGTCAAGCTTAGCTTCTGCAGATGGACGGCCAAGATAGGAAGTAAAGCAGAAGGCAAATACTCAGGGGTAAACACAGGTGTCCAGTTAGCCAACCATGATTTGGTTCTTGGCAACAGGAAATGCTAGTATGTCTATTCTGCACATTAGGATACTGAGACAAAGGGGGATGAGGACCACTCAACATGGTACATCAGGTCAAAAAAGGCCCTACACCCTCAATTCTCACAGTATACTCCATCCAGCATCCCACTAAGCATCTCCATTGCCCTTTGCTTCTGGTCACTTCTATCTCATCCTTCCTAGCTTCTAGTAAATGTGTTAGCTTCATGTGGGACACAGAAGTCCAGGTATGAGTCATTCCTGTTGTGAGTGACCCTTTGTCCTTTTGCACAGAGGCTTGAGTTCAATTCCCAGGTCCATATGAAAAGAGGAAACTAACTCCCTAAAGCTGTCTTCTGTCATGCCTACATCACACACACACACACACACACACACACACACACACACACACACACTCATAGACACACAGACACACACATACTCATAGACACACAAACACACACATACATATACACACAGACATACACATAGATACACACATAGAGACACACAGACACATACACATAGACACACATACAGACACACATTCATAGACACAGAGACACACACATACATACACACACAGATACATACATAGAGACACACAGACACATACACATAGACATAGACACACACTCATAGACACAGAGACACACACATACATACACACATAGATACATACATAGAGACACACAGATACATACACATAGACACACACACATAGACACGCAGACACACACATACACACAATACACACACACACATAGACACACAGATGCACAGACACACAGATACATATACAGAGAGAGACATACACACATAGACACACAGACACACACATATATACACACACATAGACACACAGACACATACATATATACACACACACAAAGACACACAGACACACACAGACAGATACACACATAGACAAACACAACACATATAGACACAGACACACAGAGACATACATAGACACACACATGTTTTCCTGTAAACAAGGAAAACTAGTAAACTAGTGTACATAAAGGGGAATGATTGACCCACTACATCTCCTAGCTGAAATGCAGTTAAATCAGGAAGAACTGGGTGAAGTATTTATGTATATATTGGTATTATTCTTTTCCAAACGAAACATAACATTTCATAAGTATTTTGAAATATATCTTTTTGGAAACTTAGCAACAGTCAAAATGATAATACTTATGCCAGGGATGTTAGTGCCTGCCTATCATCCCAGCACTTGGGAAGTAAAAACAAAAGGACCAAAGGTTCAAGGCTAGACTCAGGTATATAACAACTTTGAGGCCAACCTGGAGAGTAAGAGGGATGGGGGAGGGAAGAAGCTACATTATTCCAAGGCAATTTTCTGTAGGCCATGACAGCTTCTAAGCAAAGGACCTCTACAGCACAGGCAGGGCTGCCGCTGTCTCCATAAACGTACGTGTGTGACACACATGGCATTCATGCTACAGGGTGGAGAGTGGCCGAGAATGTTGAAGTCTCAGTACCTGGATAGAAAGAAGAGTTCAGTGTGCGGCTGACAAAGCAGAGACTATTTCAGAAGCTGAAGGGCTGGGCTGAGTCATAGTTGGTGGTGAGCGGGAAGAAACACGAAACACTAGCTAACACATTAGCTCCAATGTAAACAGAAGCAAGAAGCCATCGACGTGTACTGTGTTATTTTCAGCTAAAAATGAAGCCTTGTTGGGGACCCCTGTGCATAAACAGAGGCAAGCTGACGTGGTCCCCAAGGTTCTGTGGCTCCCCAGAACTTTACAAACCTCAAAGGTAAGACATTGCGTCTGTAGACAGACTGTGTTGCCCTCCTCCATCAGTAAATAGGTGCAGTGGACAAATTTGTTGAACCAGAGTTGTTTGTTTTTTCTTCTTCTTTTAGTTCTAAAGCAAAGAACGTTAATGCCGGAGTTACAGCATCGACCACATCTTCCAGAATGCGTGCACGCTGGGAGGGTACTCTCCTGACTGCTTCTAGCCAAATCCCATTGGTCCATCTGGAGAACCTGGAGTCTGCAGATTGCCAACCGAGGGAACAGAATGTCAGCCTGTTGAGACCCATGCCTCTATTTGTCTGCAGGAAACGAGGGCCAAGACAAAGAGCTGCAGGAAGGAAATGGAAAAGAATCAAGCTGGTTTGGATGTGCTTAGGAAGCTGTGTGCTGGGCCGTGGGCCTCACGCTCATTCTCACTTGTGGAACATGCCAGAAGGAAGGGGGTCACTGTAGAGTGACTACAGGGAAAGGAGATACAGATACTTCCGCTGTCTTAAGTTCCTTATTGCTGAAGGTGTGAGACAGAGGATGGGTTTGTGAAATCTCTGTTGGGCGTTTTTATATTTTAAATTCTTTACACTTTTGTAAAATGGGGACTTCATGTAGCAGTAAACACTTTGACCAGATGTTCTCCGTTGGACAAGGCGACATGGAAACCGGACATAAGAGAAACAGGAAGGAGAAGGTCACGGGTTGGAGTTTGGCGAAGCTAAGTCTGACCCCTGAGCACTGAATTCATTGCTTAAGACCCACAGAGCTCCGAGCAGGTGAGAAAACTATGCTGTTACTATCACTTCAGTCTATCAGTAGGCTTAAGTTTGTGCTAACAAAATTTTTCTTAAATCAACCCAGTGGCAAAGAATAGAAATGCAACTGACAAATTGAACACCCATTATGTGCTCCATTTGATATTTTTTTAATTTATTTTTATGGATATGCATGTGCTGACCTAAGTTTATATGCCCCACATGAGGGCAAGAGGCCAGAAGAGAGCACTGATTACCCTGGAACAGGAAAATAAGTAGTTGTGAGGTGACACGTGGGTCCTGGGAACCGAACCTGGATCCTCTAAGATTATGAAGCCTCCTAACAGCTGAGACTCTCTGCGGTCCCCAGGTTCAGTAGCAATAATACAATTATCATGTATCCTTGGGTCAGCACGATCAGTGCACATGACCAGTGCACTGGCAGTGAAGGGTGTGGTCAGAGGTGGGAATGGCTAATGATGAACATGGTCAGGGGTGGACACAGGTCCGGAAGCCCAGGCTGGGTAACAGAAGCTTAGAAGGGAGCCCAACACTCACACTCTGCTCTCTCAGGTAAGAAGGATGCATGGGTATACAAAGGCATCAAATAAAGAACAGCGGAGCTCTAGTTCTCTGTCTCCTGCTGCTCAGGTAAACTTAGAAGGTGAAGTTCACCTGGCTCAGGGCCAGGAATGATGAGCAGCCTCAGGCCCCAATGCCTCAGTCTGAGCTTCCAAGGCCTCTTCCTCCTATAGCCACCTTGGCTTAGATTCCATTGTCCTGTGGTGTCTAGTCATGCAGTCTGGCCCAACTCTGGACATATAAACTGCCAGTGGGTGACCCCGTAGAAGACGCCTGATCTCTTCTGTGACTGAATGTCCTTGTGCTAATAAAGGAAGAGGGAAAGGAGGAAGAAGAGATGGAGAAGGAGAAAAAGGAAGAAGGAGGAAGAGGAGGAGAAGGACATGGAATCAAGCTCACATCACATTTCCAAAGGTCCAGACACCGGCTTGTCCTTTCTTGCTCAAACTCTGCAGACCCTCCTATGTCCTTCTCGCCTCTCAGAGGAGACTCCTAGCCCAAGAGTGACAGAACAACTTGTCTGTGCAGCTCCAGAAGAGTTGGTGTCCTGGGGGCCATTTTCTATCCACCCCATCTCCATGCTCCATGGGCTGAGTCTCTGAGGACAATTAGTCCTGGACTCAGAGAACAGATTGATTTCACACAGGGGACAAAGGAGCTTCCAACAGAGCTCAGTGAAGGGAGAGCAAGGGCACCAGCAAAGGACAATCAGAATCTTCTGTATCTTTAAGTTCTTTCCAGCAAGGGCTTCAACCCAAAGCCCAGACCTTCCTTCCCTACCAGTGGGAGAGGTCAGCCACTGCCCAGGACATATTTTCAAAGGATAGGTACCCTTACAGTTTCAAATGCCACAGGTACTTAATTCCTGGAACTCCGGTTTTTCTTTAAATTTCAGTTCTTCATACCCTCAACCTCTCAGCATAAGAAAATCACATTCTATCCACTCAAACGGATACGTAAAATAGGTATACAAAACAAACATTTGATGTGAATAAGTGTTGTAGTTTGCCCTGGAGTTATCTGTATTTTGATGCTAATTCCACTGCCCTAAGGACAGCTGCCCTGTCCTGTACTCAGGAATCAGGTGACTTCACCAGAACCTTTTCCCCATTGAATTTGTAAAGTACAGGTGAGGGGCAGGTACAGGATAGAAGGAGGCCTGTCATTGGAGGAGAAGGAAGGATGGGTGGGAGAGAAGTTTGAAGGAAGAGGAGGAGACAAGGAAAGAAGAGAGAAAGGAGAGGAGAGAGAGAGAGGGTGAGAAGCCGTGGCAGGACAAGATGGCAGGTGATGTTAAGATTCCGCTCTGTGTATTTACAGGTTGTTATTAATGTTCTCAAGGGATGGGTGGTACCGGGCTTTGTATGTTTAAGTGGGCAATTATATCTATCAATTGGATCTAAGATTATTGTGTTGTGTGTTCTTTTATGTGAGGGTTTGAGTGTAGGAAAGTGTGCGGCTGGGCTGTGTTTCCGTCAAGATATCTAGCAGATATCTTGGGGCACTGAGGTGCGGACCTAGCGGGGTAAAAGACAATTACTCCTTTTTATTTTTATATTTTTACAACAACAAATAAGTCATAAAGAAAATTAAAAATAGTTCTTTGATATATATCCTTTTGCCATTTAGTAAAGACGAAAGCGAATGTATGTACTAACGAGGCCGATTTGCTTGTTCTTACAAAAAGAATTAAATTTGGGGGAATATTTGTTACTGCAGGATGGAGAGGAAGCATAGTCAGTGTTTCTCGGAGATGATCAGTATTTTGCTGTAAAGTACAGTAAGAGAAGTATGTTTAGAACCATTTGACATTGATTGGGAATTCTGCTCTAGTCCCAAGCCAAAATGTAATGTTTGTTTGTTTATTTTTATGAAACGCAAGTCAGCCATTCAGATGGCAATTGTTACAACCAGACCTTGTAACACACTACAATCCCAAGATCCACTAATTTTACACTTACATGCCAAGGAATGATGACAGTGACTACTGACAACCTCTGTTCTCCGGAACTAAGCCATTATGCTTCATTAAGAGTGGAAAACTCTGTTAGGAACAGTGACCACTGCCGTTCACAGCACACAATGAGTCTCGAACCCACGCCGGGAGGCCTCAGGCAGCATTTGCTGGGGTTGTGTGGCTTGACATCATGCACAGTACAAAATGCATTGTAGTTGTATGTTCAAAACTCAAGCTATGGTGATACCACACAACACAATACAACACAGGCGAGGGCTCCCGGAAGACGTCCACCTGTTTACCAATCTGGTTTTGAACTGGTTTTTGATGGTTGTAAATTCAGAAACCTGTTGTCAATTTTTCTTTTTTATGATTCCCTAACACTTAGTTACACAACTGCATATGGGGCCATGACTCACAGTTCAGAAACTGTGTTCCAAAGAAACTTCTATCATGGACTTCTAAACAGGGTAAGATAGGCTCCAAGGCATGAGTTCTGGCTTTTAATAACGTAATCAATGGAAATTCACCTTAGGACGGATATAAATAGTCACTCACAGGTTCCCCCAGGACCTCGTAAGAAAATCACCTCTGATTAGAAAAAGGATAAAGGAAAAAAAGAAAAGCTAGAGAAAAGGAAAATCTCTTTGTTCCCATTGGCAAAGAGAGGCTCACATCGTCTCCTACATTCTGCACTCTCAGTTCTTCATCCAGGAAGCTTGGGGAAGGGAGGAGGCCCCTTAGGGGTCTTCCTATACTGCACCTTTGATTCTGCTTGTTACCTGGGCCCTCAGCTCTTCACTCAGAGGTCTCCAAGGCCTATGAAGATGGTAGCCAGAAGACCAGCTCTGCTTTCTCTAGCAATTAAAGAACTTCTGGAAAAGGACAGGCTCAGTCAGTCTTGCCAAGTCTTGGCATTGCCTGTTCCTTCCCCTCCTCCTTGGAGCCCTTCCATCACAGCTGGCTGCAGCTGTGGCTTCAACTAAAACGGGTTCTGAGAGACACCGCTCTCTGGGAAGAAAGTGGGCAGCTTATAGAATTTCACTTAAAACAACTTGTGTTCTGCATCATAGATGCCTGTCTGTATGAGGACATTGGCCATCACGACTCTGTACTCACACTATAAGTACCCAGGAATTATCCTCACGAGCCCCTGTCTACATTGGCAGGAGTGACCAGAGACCTTGACTTTTTCCTATGGAAGTTGGTTCCATTTTGCTGCTAGGCGTGACACGAGGCCATGTCACCTCGTCTGGTTTCCTCGGTCAACCTCAACTTGAATCTAATATGCATCTGAAGCTTCTTTGAGTCCCTGATGGCCCACAGCTGACATGAGCTCAGACTTGAAGACAGACCTCCATCTACTTCTGGGAAGGAAAAGAGTAAAAGCAGATTTCTCAGTGGCGGCACCATTAGCCTTCGAACTGGGCTCTCTGTGGCAGGGGCTGTCCTGTGTATTGATGTCTTGGTCCATTTTTTTGACCCTAATTGAAGACTACAGAACGGGGGTTTATAAAGAATAGAGATTGTTCTAGCCCACAGTAATGAAGTTTGAAGTCCAGTATCAGGGCGCTAATGTCTACTGAGAGTCTTTCCCTCGAATTATGGTCATGGCATCTTGCACCTGAGACACAACAATCGGACCAGGTCAGCTCTCTCTTGGTCTTATGAAGCCACCGACATCGTCATAGGAATCTCTTTTCTCATCCCACGTCACAAGGGCCCCGTCTCCAAACCCTTCTAACATATGTGCTGTTTTGAAAGAAAATGGTCCCAAGTCACAGGGCGTGGTACTGTTAGGAGGCCCTGTTGGACTAGGTGTTAGCTTGGTTTGAAGAAGTGTGCCACTAGGGTGGGCTTTGAGGTCTCAGTGTGTCTCCCTTCACGTCCTGCTGCTGCCTTTGCATCAAGAGGTAGAACTCTCAGCTCCTTCTCCAACGCCATGTCTGCCTGCACGGCCGCCTTGCTTTCTGCCGTGACGAAAATAGACTAAACCTCTGAACTGTAAGTCAGCACTAATTAAATGTTTTCCTCTAAAAGAGTTACTGTGGTCATGGTGTCTCTTCACAGCAATAGAAACTCTAACTAAGATAACATATGACTAGGGTCTCTGGAGGGGATCAACAGGCAGATTACAGCTCATGCTTACAGCATTCCTGGCTCCCGTGCATGAGATGTCAAAAGAACACCCCCCCCACCCACTCCCATCCCCCAGGCTAATGTGATGACAACATAAACTGTCTCCAGAAATCATCAGATGTCCCTTGAGGATAAAACTGCCCCAGTGGAGAGCACTGGTTTAGAAGAAAGGAAACAATAGAAGTGTTATCTGATGTGGTGGCAGACATTGGGACCTGAAGGCCATCTCTGTGACACATCTGCAGAGTTCACCCCGAAGAACCATGAATGTGAGCTAAAATAAATAAATAAATAAATAAATAAATAAATAAATAAATAAATGCCTTACAATGTTTTAAGTAGGTTTGCATTGTGTCTAGCCACATTCAGAGCCATCCTGGGGCGCACAGGGACAGTCTCACAGCGGACACCTCTCTAAACTGTGTACCAAGTGGGAGGGGAATAGGAAGCCATAGGAAGGAGCCAAGGTGGAGCTGGGATATCTGAAAAGCATCCACCAGCACGGGCAACCACAGCTAAGCCCATCACCCTGACATCCCCTCCAACAAAGATCACACTCGTGGAACAAAGCAAACGACTTCTCTACATAAGAAATCTATCTTAAAAACACCTCCTCACAAGCCGAGTGCTCACTGCAGCCTTGCTTATAGTAGCAAACTGGAAACCATGCCACCCCACCTATCTAAGACTCAGATTAAAACCCACTCAGATGCCCAGTAATATCCCACAATGCAGCAGATCTGCCTAGGCGGACAGGCTGGGGCTGCAAGAGAGCTCCCTTGTTAAATGAGAAGAGGGAAATGCTGTGGTAACTGTGCCGCTTCCGTTTCTGGGAAGAGAGAATGAGGACTGAAGGGCACGAATGTGCAGAGCTCCTTGGTGTTTTTTCTTGGTCATTACACTAATTTGAATCTTTCTACATAATGAGGCACACTTCCAAAACAAGAAATGGACACAGACCATCTTCAAAAAGAAAACGTTGCAAGGTGACCCAGGAAAAGGCAATTTTGCTAAAAGTACTTGGCAGCCAAACCCAGCTGGCTGTTCACTGAGGTCTCCTGCTTTTAAATTTAATGCATTTCTAAAGTCTTTGGTGCATGCTAATTCTGGATAAGCGGAAGTTGAAACAGTTGGTGGGTTTTATGTGACTATTACGTTATGGTGGGGGCTTACTCAGGACTAATCCACAACAGCACAGTGAAGACATCTAATATCTTCCAATTGAAGGAATTGGTTGTGTCCAACCACACCACCAACACAGCAAATCTGCTCTAAGGAATGAACAGGACCAGATTAGCTGATAGCATCCGACTGATCAATGAAATATTCTCTCTCTCAAGTCTAGGGTCCAACGCAATTTTTTCACTAGCAGCCATTCAATCTGAATCTTTCCCAAAGTATTGAAATGTAAATCTCTTTGTGTAACAGCACAGGATGTGTTTTCTAAACTCAAGTTCTGCCCCTCACCCTGGGGAGAGCTGCACAGGTCAAAGGCAAAGAAGATAAACTTCCATTAACAATGAGAACGAAAGGCGGGGCGGGAAGTGATGTGCTAAACAGATGAGCCCAGAATCGCTTGTCAGACTTTTTTAGTCTATTTTCAGACGTAAAGGAAAATGTCACCAAATTTTATCAAATGACTAACTTTTGATCGTAAAGTTAACGTCCTTTAAAGTGTACGTAAAGACCTTTGTCGTAGAAAATTAGACCGTTTTGAAACAGGATGGCCTCTGCTCTAGAGCTGTGTGCTAACCAGGGGGCCTGGTTTTGTCTGTATCACTTCATCACGTGCCTCTCCGGGTTGGTGTCTGTCTGCCTTGTATGCAAATTCTTCCCGGAAGATCAGAGTCCTGCAGGGAATCACATTGATGGAAATTTGGCCAGATTTTCTCCAGTGCTTGTGTTAATTCTCAAACTAAGGGACAATGGTGAGGTGCCTATTTAACATATCAAAGCTGAGCTGGCCGCCAGGTTCTCCCAGCATCCTTCAGTCCTCACACTGCCCTCTTATGCACCCCACCCGCCCCTGACCCTGTAACTTCTAGCCCAGGGACTGGGCTGCCCTTCCCCGGAGAGGCTCTTCCCTACTTAATCCAGCCATTCAGACGTTTCTGCCCATGTCTAAGCCCTCCCTTTTATCTACAATAAAATTTTTATCTACAATAAACTTTTTCCTCCACCATACCTAGTAGCAGTCATGTCCTTTCCTTTAATTTTTTTCACTCAGCATGGGCATTTGATATCATGAAATATTTGCCACCAGATAGCCCACCTTTCTCTGAAATATTCACCTTTACAAAGCCAGAACAGTTACCAAGTACACCCTATGGGCGGGCCCATTTACATTTCTCTCTGTGAGCTGTTAAAATAGGGCATTTTCTTTTGTTAATGTGTGGAGGGAGTAGCTGAGGCAGGTGAATGAAAACATGAACTAACAAGAGGACATGACCACCTCCTTAAAAGAGATTTTTGTTGTAGATAAAAGGGAGAAAGGCGGCAGAGCTGAGTCTAGGCTGGATACAGCCAGCAAACTAACCTGCCCTGAAAGGAGACGGAGAGGCAGAGAGGCACTGACCATGAGAAGATCCTGGGGCCAAGAGACAGGCATAACCTCCATGACTGAGCTATAAAGGGATCCGGCTGGGGGCGAAGGGCGCGGAAGCTCAGCTCCTGGGAGGGAGAGGCTTGGGGGCGTGGTCTGGGTGAGAAGTGGGAGGAGCCACAGGTATGGAGTGTTTTGGGAACTGCAGGCCCGCATCAGCTTTGGTATGTTAATAGGCACCTCTGTTAGCCACTTGTTCTGTGTTTCTGAGACCTAACGGCAGGGTCAGGTGCTGAGACTATCTCGTACAAGCATCCTCCCTCAACCACATTACCCCATCTGTTTGCCCAAATGGAAGAAAGCTAAAGAAGTAGAAAAATACAACTACTAGCATGTCATCAGCCTGCTCTGCCTCCCGCTCTCCAGTCCACCGGCACTCAAGTGCTCCTGTCACAGTGAGCTGTGCTGGCCTGGGACCTACAGTGAGAGGTCACAAAGCCTGAACTGACCCCTGTGAGCTGCCGCGGACCCTGCAACTTCTCATCAGGACTGAGTATGCAGCGAGCGTGAGCAGACGTAGTCCAGAGCCGAAGCTCAAACACTGAAGGCAAAGTGAAGTTCCACCAGTTCACAACACCCTCCAGGAGAAGATGCCAAAAATTTTCCTGCAATTACATTGTTGCCACCCACCCCCTGTGTCAGCTGAATAAACGAATGAGCCCAGTGGGCCGGAACCAGAGACCAGATGCAAGTTAGCGACAGTCATCCCCGGAGGGAAAGGGCGAAGAAATAGGTCGTAAGCAGCGCCATTTTGGTTGGGTCTGGGAAGAAAACCCCTCTAAGAGAAACGAAGAAGAAACAGTGCTGGACTCATTCCCTCATTCCCATTAGCTAGCACCCCTCATGGCAAGACCCATTAATTTAACTTTTGGACGTCTGGAACCCAGCCAAGATCCGCTCCCTCCATATGCTTAGCAAAGTGCAGAGCTATAACTCTGAGCACTGCTGGCAGGAGCCGTGGTGAATCATGGCATAGTCTTAGTGGTCCCAATTTTTCCAATTGATTACTCGATTTTGAGGACCTCCCCCCTACCCTATATGCACTGCCCTTGTAGTCAATCTTGGACTTCCAGGAGGTTCCAGGGCTTGATGCCCACCCTCAGTAATTGTTTTCCTTGGTCTGTTTTGCTCTCAACTGGCCGGAGTTATACCGGTCACATCTCTCACGTTCAGGCTGTCAAAGGTAGAAGCCAAACATCTCAGTCATGATGCTTCCTGGGCCCTGTTTATTCTAGCGGATGAGCAGATCTGAGGAGCATTAGCGACAGTCAGAAAGCAGTGGGGTTCTTGCAGGGTTGTCACCAGTGAGAGGATATGGTTAGATGACCTTGTGAATTCCCACCCTGCTCCCCGCATACCTATCCCGAATCATGTCCCTCTCTACTATACATACACAGAAAGAAGCATACACATGCATACTGACACACACATACATGGAGGCACAGGTATACACACATAAACATAAGTAGGCACACATGTACATGCACACATGAAAACATATGCATGCTGACACATATATACATATATATTCCCATATATACACAAGCATGCATGCATCTTCATATTCATGCATTCACACATATGCATGTAAGCACACATTCATGCACATGTGTGTGCATATGTGGATACATACATGCATGTAAATACATATGCATAAACGTACAGGAACTTGTATATATACACAAGCATGTATGTACATTAGCATATATAGAGGTACTTATGTATACACATATGTGCAGACTCGTGTGTACATATACATGCAGGCATACATGCATATACATACACATGCACGCAGACATGTACACAGATATGTATACACACTGCATTCCAAATCTGCACAGTGTTCCAACTCAGATTGATCCCAGCCTGTCCCCTGGCTGGCCTTGTTCAGGTTGACTGCAGAAGTGCCCAGGCCCATGCAAGCCCTGTGTTTACTGGCCATCAATCATCAGGCTTGACTTGAACTCTTTCCAGCACTGCAGCTCCTTCCTCATAAAGTTTAAAATGTGTTGAATAAATGAATTGATCTAGTTACACACACTCTGGCAAGTCATTTAACCTAGCTGCACTTCAATTTCTCCACCTGCAAATGAGAAGAGCCGCAGCTGTCTCACGGGACTGAGGTGGGGGATCATGGGAACGTGGCTGGCCAGTACTCACAAATATTTGGCCCTGCAGTTAAACCCCTGGGTGGCTATTGATGCCTCACTCTTGATAAGGCCTTTATTGACAGTGGTCTACCAGATGCTACAAGATGCAGAAGCAACTAAGGCAGAGGGGTCAGATGTTGCCACCTAAGAAGCTCTTTGTCATGGCAACGGTGTGAGTCACCATATGCGACAGACGGATCCCAGAGCCCCTGCTTCAGCAGAGGGGCTCACCTTATCCATGTGCACTTCTGAGAGCTTCAATGCTTTGCTTTATTTTGAATTTATGGGACACGGGGCACAGGATTCCATGCAGCAGAATGGGGAAAGAAGAACACCTATGTATGGCTATAAATTCTACGTGATCTCTGATCTCCTGGAGCTCACTTACAACAGCACACCTTGCCCCCAACCCCAGGATGCTACTGCCTCTGTCCTCCCATACCTGCCGCCAAGACCCCACCCCTCCTCAGAAGTAGCAACTGAATGAGGATGTGGAAATAAGACAAGGGAAAAACCTCATAAGCACAAGGATAGCATCTGCCTTGGCCCCAGAAAATGGTCAACATGTGGACATGACCAAATTTGAATCTTACACAACTTAAGGGGGCTCCTGAAGAAAATGGTCCCAAAATGATGAGTAGGAAATTAGGCATGAATGTGAATTTCACTTACAATGAGTAATAACACATCACTGGAGACTTGGAGCCCCTTCCTATGTGACCTCCTGAACTGATCAGCCATTCATCTCCTCACAAAGAGGCTTCCAACAAAGGTCAGGTCCTCTATCCAGTGCCATGCCAGCCCTAGCAGTCCTACAGCCACAGGGCACACCCAGCTTCTTCTTCATCTCTCTGCAAAGTCTACAGCATCTTCAGAACTAGGACATGGCTCTGCCTACCTGTCCATGTACTTCAAGGAGAAAGAGCAGGTGAAACTCATCTGAACAGATTTTGTTGGCTTGAAAAGATCAAGAATAAAGCCCTAGGCCTCTTCTAATAGATGGGAAACTGGAGGGATAATGCTATATCCATGTTTGGCATCCATTCTGATCAGCACAGAGGTGTTTGAGTAGCGCCCATTGGCAGGGCAGTAGAGAACACCCTGGGAGTCTGTCACATGTGCCTCTGCTCTGCCCTCTATGTTGGTCATCTTCTGCCATGTTCCCCTCTTCTCAGTGTACAGGACATACCCTGTAAGAACCACTCCTCCCCCCACTGCCTCTACCTACAATCCTCAGAACTCCCATTGGACGATGGATATGCCCATCATTGTCCAGTGAGTCTTATCCTTGTACCTGATCTTCCAGGCCAGCCTATCACAGAAGACCAGAGAGTCAGCCCAGTCATTCTGATCATAGTCATAATTGCTGGTCCTTCGCAGATCTCAGTCTTCATGAGGAATGTTTACCAGCATATCCATGTCCCTACCTAGAACTCTATAGGATGAATGACCAAAAACAGAACAAATGGGTTGTGTGTATGCATATGCATATGTGTGTGTGTGTGTGTGTGTATGATGCATCAGCACACTTTTATTGAAAACTACAGTATCTTGAAAATTGTCAATACAATTGATCTTTGATAGGTGACATTGGATGTCTGTTTGCTGTGGGACAACTCATGGACTCCTTTTATGACTTAGCTCCCTTGACAGTAACATGAACATGACGGGACAACCTACCCACGGGAAGTTGAAGGAGCTGAGGAACTTAAATTAGTGCACTGTAGGCACTCATAAGACATTAGATTACCATTCTGGCTCTCTGCCCCACCTTACTTGAAGGAACAGAGCTGAACCTCTCATGGAAATAGAGTCATAGGATGGGGACCACAATGTCACCATCTTTACATGCGGCACCTTATACCCCAGAGAAATACCATTTCCTGGTATGAGTTTAACCTCACTCATTCACTTGAACTCCTGACCATGGTCATGGCTGTCTAGTATGAGGGAGCACTCTCTCCAGTCAGGAAACATCCCAAAGTTGTCCTACCATGTTTTGGCAGACTTCAAGGCAACACATTTGGTTTGTGGCGTGCTAGGTGTGCCTTTAAGGATAGAAATCAAGGCATTGGCCTGCCCAGGGCAAGAAGTTACTGATCTTAAGATGGCACAGAAGCATCCCCAGTGGTTTAGCACTGTCCTGGGGCAGGCACTGTCTCCAACTGTTATTTCCACCCTCACTGTCCCTAACGCTCAACAGGGGCTTTCTGACAGATAGGAATCTCACACTTTCTTTTGCTTACCCTCCGATTTTATAAGTACTGTTTGTTAAAATGCTTGAGTGAGAGTCTGGGAAATGGAGCAGAAATTTAGTATCAAAAGGCTTACAGCTGAGTCATGAGTATGAGGTATCCGATGTTCTAAAGCAATCTAGACCAAACCTGAGGGTTCTCTAAGAATGCCACTGATCTGTGGAATGGAAATATGAAGCAAACAAGAAATATCTTTCTCAGCATTTTTGACAGTCCCCTGCCTTCAGTGTTCTGTGCATTTGTCAGAAACCAGTAATTAATTAATAACAATGTTTGAAAAAAATAGAGAGATCACAGTGGGTGGGCTGCCTGCCAGGGTAGAGTTCTGAGGTTCTCTATGCCTCTATTTAAAACTGCCTGAGTCATGTGCTCCAAACTGAAGTGCAGCAATCCATCTTAGGAATACAAATGTTTGTTCCAAGAATATTTTTCAACTTTGGGTCTTAATTAGAAAACCTTAAGAAATAATAAAATATAGTAGGCATGATGACCGCGTTAGTTAGGGTTTTACTGCTGTGAGCAGACACCATGACCAAGGCAACTCCTATAAGGACAGTATTTAATTGGGGCTGGCTTACAGGTTCAGAGGTTCAGTCCATTGTCAACAAGGTGGAAATATGACAGCATCCAGGCAGGCATGGTGCAGGGGGAGCTGAAAGTTCTACATCTTTATCTGATGGCTGTTAGCAGAATACTGACTTCCAGATAGCTAAGGTAGGAGTCGTAAGCCTACATGCACAGTGACACACCTACTCCAGCAAGGCCACACCTTCTTTTTTTTTTTTTTTTTTTTTTTTTTTTTTTTATTATTATTAACTTGAGTATTTCTTCTATACATTTCGAGTGTTATTCCCTTTCCCGGTTTCCGGGCAAACATCCCCCTCCCCCCTCCCCTTCCTTATGGGTGTTCCCCTCCCAACCCTCCCCCCCCTTGCTTCCCTCTCCCCAACAGTCTAGTTCACTGGGGGTTCAGTCTTAGCAGGACCCAGGGCTTCCCCTTCCACTGGTGCTCTTACTAGGATATTCATTGCTACCTATGAGGTCAGAGTCCAGGGTCAGTCCATGTATAGTCTTTGGGTAGTGGCTTAGTCCCTGGAAGCTCTGTTTGGTTGGCATTGCTGTACATATGGGGTCTCGAGCTCCTTCAAGCTCTTCCAGTTCTTTCTCTGATTCCTTCAACGGGGGTCCTGTTCTCAGTTCAGTGGTTTCCTGCTGGCATACGCCTCTGTATTTGCTGTATTCTGGCTGTGTCTCTCAGGAGCGATATGCATTCACTTTTTGATCATCCATCTTGAGTTTCATTTGTTCTAGGCATCTAGGGTAATTCAAGCATTTGGGCTAATAGCCACTTATCAATGAGTGCATACCATGTATGTCTTTCTGTGATTGGGTTAGCTCACTCAGGATGATATTTTCCAGTTCCAACCATTTGCCTACGAATTTCATAAAGTCGTTGTTTTTGATAGCTGAGTAATATTCCATTGTGTAGATGTACCACATTTTCTGTATCCATTCCTCTGTTGAAGGGCATCTGGGTTCTTTCCAGCTTCTGGCTATTATAAATAAGGCTGCGATGAACATAGTGGAGCACGTGTCTTTTTTATATGTTGGTGCATCTTTTGGGTATATGCCCAGGAGAGGTATAGCTGGATCCTCAGGCAGTTCAATGTCCAATTTTCTGAGGAACCTCCAGACTGATTTCCAGAATGGTTGTAGCAGTCTGCAACCCCACCAACAATGGAGGAGTGTTCCCTTTCTCCACATCCTCGCCAGCATTTGCTGTCACCTGAGTTTTTGATCTTAGCCATTCTCACTGGTGTGAGGTGAAATCTCAGGGTTGTTTTGATTTGCATTTCCTTATGACTAACGATGTTGAACATTTCTTTTTTAGGTGTTTCTCGAAGGCCACACCTTCTAATAGTGCCACTCCCTGGGCCTTTAAACCCAACACTTGGGTGGCAGAGTCAGATGGATGCCTGGGAGTACAAGGCCAGCCTGATCTATATTGTGAGTTGCAGGATCCTCAGGGCTATGTTGAGAGACTCTGTCTAAAAAATAAAACAAAGCAAATTGAAAATTAGAAAAAATGTTATTGAGATCAGACAATTTAGATGGATGACAAAAACTGCTGACCTCAAGTGAGGCCTTCTTTTATTCAATATTTACAAAATTAAATTTTTGTTCTCGCTATGTAGACCAGGCTGGCCTCAAATTTCAGACATGCACCTTCTTCTTCTTCTTCTTTCTCTTCCTCCTCCTCTTCTTGTTCTTCTCCTCCTGTTCCTCCTCCTCTTCCTCCTTCTCCTCCTGTTCCTCCTCCTTTTCCTCCTTCCTTCATGAATGTCAGTACTAAAGGTATAAGCCACCACACCCAGCCTCAAATTTCTATTCTCCACTGATAATTCCCCATACTAAATTTAGTATACTAAATATGAGTTTTGTCTCGGATTTTTTAGTAGACATTGCTTGACAGCATGAAATTTAGTAAGGGCTTTTCACCTTTCAGTGGGATGGTGTCTCTCAACACAAGTAGTGTGCTTGTGGAGAATTAGTTATGAGCCTTGATAGTCTGCTCATCGTGCAACTCCATTTCCCCAACAGTGCAGCAAGTAGAATTAACTTCAAAGATTACTCGGAGCAAGACTTCTGGTCTGCTGTTTTCAGGTACCTGTCCTTTGAAGGTGGATGTGGCTGTAGGAAATGCTTTGGCTGATCAAATACCCATAGAAAGGCTTGCGTTACCTTGAGAGAGAAATATTTTAAGAACCAGTAGGCTGCGGAACTCCTGTCCTAGTATCTCGCTTCTCTCTCCTCTCCAGACAAGTGAGCTTCACCACCCGCTCCACCACCTACTGGTTCCTGGGCTCTATGCAGACTCCCAGCCAATGGGTCTGGCCTGCCAGCAGTGCAGCCAGCATTTATGCAGGTGCTGGGGGCTTTGGGTCCTGGATATCTCTGTCCCGCTCTGTCTGGGGTGGCTCCGTGGGGTCTGCAGACCTGGCGGGAATGGGTAGAATCCAAACAGAAAAGGAGACCATGCAAGACCTGAACGATCACCTGGCCAACTACCTAGACAAGGTAGACCTGGAGCCTGGAGACTGAGAACAGGAGACTACAGAGCAAAATCTGAGAACTTCTGGAGAAAAGGGGACTCTACCCAGGGCATCAGAGACTGGGGCCTCTACTTCAAGACTATCGAAGTTGTGAGGGCTCAGATCTTTGCAAATTCTGTGGACAATGCCCATATCGTCCTGAAGATCAACAATGCCTGTCTTGCAGCGAATGACTTTAGAGTTAAGTATGAGATAGAACTGGCCATGTGCCAGTCTGTGGAGAGCGACATCCATGGACTCCACAAGGTGATAGATGACACAATATCACAAGGCTGCAGCTGGAGACAGAAATCGAAGTGCTCAAGGAGGAGCTGCTGTTCATGAAGAAGAACCATGAGGAGGAAGTCCAAGGTCTGGAAGCCCAGATTGCCAGCTCTGGGTTGACTGTGGCAATGGATGCTCCCAAATCTCAGGACCTCAGCACGATCATGGTGGACATCCATGCCCAGTATGAAGAACTGGCTCAGAAGAACCGTGAGGAGAACTGTGAGGAACTGGACAAGTACTGGTCTCATCAGATTGAGGAGAGTACCACAGTAGTCACCACCAAGTCTGCTGAAATCAGGGACACTGAGACCACCCTCTTGGAGCTGAGACGCACCCTCCAGACCTTGGAGATTGATCTGGACTCCATGAAAAACCAGAACATGGAGAACAACATCGGGAAATGAAGGCCAGATAAAAGGTGCATTTGGAGCAGCTCAATGGGGTCCTTCTGCCTGGAGTCAGAGCTGGCACAAATTTGGGCAGAAGGACCCAAGAATATGAAGCCCTGTTGAACATCAAGGTCAAACATGAGGTGAAGATTGCCACCTACAGCCGCTTGCTGGAGGATGGGGAAGATTTCAGTCTCAACGATGCCTTGGACTCCAGCAACTCCATGCAAACTATGCAGAGGACAACTCCACGTAAGGTCGTGGATGGCAAAGTGTATCTGAGACCAATGACACCACAGTTCTGAGACACTGAAGCTGAGAAGGAGGGAACCCCTGGGGACTGAGGGACCAATAAAAGTTGAGAGCTCACTGAGACAAAAAAAAAAAAAAAAAAAAGAAAGAAAGAAAGAAAAAGAAAAGAAAGAAAGAAAGAAAGAACTGGTACAGAATTCTGCAGATTCCCTTTTCCTAGGAGGATAATCATGGAAGCAGAAATTATTTGGAGGAGATAGGAGATAGAAACAGCCTAGAAAGCATAGCCTTCGTTTGCACAGGCCTGGACCATTGCCCAGACCCACAAATGACTTAACATGCACAAGAAATAAACATTTGTTGAGTTAAGCCATGGAGATTTGGGTGGTGTTTGTCACTGTAGAAAATCTAGCCTCCTCTGGCTGATCCATTTCCTCACTGGTGCAGCAAGGATTAAATGAATTACTGTACATAAACACTCGAAAACGCTAGCTCTACAAATATTTGCCAACGCTACTCTGTAGACTTGATTCCAGCGTGCTTTTTTTTTCTTCACGTTTTATAATTGGTGGTGTTTCACATTTTAATTGGCAACAGTGTTTCTTTCCTAATGTCCCATAAAATCACCCTACATCTTGGATCCAGGCCCATGAATCTGTATTATTATTATTATTATTACTATCTTAGGACCTAATGGATAAATAACAGAACCACATTCTTCACTAGTAAGTAGCGTATAAACAAACACTTTGCAGTTGTTGAAAGAGGAGGAAAGCAGAAGAGAACAAGGTTCATCTCACAGTACCGATGAGTGTCAAACTCAACATCTGTAGCCATGTTTGTTTCTGGGACAGATGTGCTGTTTGGATTTAGGCTCAAAGCACACTGATGAGCGGCTCTCCAACAGGCCTGAGGGTAGTGGTCACTATCTAAAGAAGGATCTTGGGGGATGCTTTTGAAAACTGGTGATATTAATTTTATACTTATAGTCCACTAAGAAATGAATTCATCCATCAAATATAGAGCTGGCCATGCAAAGGGACTTCCCTCCACCAAGTGTCAAATCCCCAATAATGCCAGCATGAGTTTTATTCATTTCTAGACTTTTCTCTGTATTACATTTGACAATTTGTTTGTGGTAGAACTGTATAAGAATTAGATGGATATGGATCTTTCTGTTATATTTGTCCAGGGTGATGAAGCATCATATAAACAAATACATGAACATAATAATAAAAATAAATTAAGTCATGAAAGGAGGCCCTTCAATGGGGTATACACATGGATGGCGAGACACTCATTCAAACTAAGCAAGCAAACACCTTATCTTTGCTTTTCTGTCAACACTCCCAGATATTCTTTGTATGACAGGAAATTTCTTCAAATGTGCAGCCCAGAAAGAGCCTCTCAGAGCAGCCTATCTGCAGGCTGAGGCCCGAAAGACAGGCCAGTGTCACCCATTTTCAACCTCTGTGCCACAGCAGATTTTTAGGGCTTCTCAGCTGCTCCTGAGAAGCCGTGGAAGAGGCCCAGCAGGTGGGCTGGGAAAGGTAGGAACAGAATCCATGCTGACAGGAAGTCTCGGGGGTGTGAGGAAGGACAGAGGCCCACAGTGCTGACATTTCACACGTGAATCTAGAGCTGGAGGCCGACCTGTGTAGGAACACAATCTCCATCTGCTGCTCAGCTGCCTGGGAGCCTCACAGGCCTCACGGGTTTGTTGACAAAGCCTGTAGAAGTCTCCTCTTGGAGCTCCTGTTGGGCAGCCCGAGCCCCCGAGGCTTGAGTAGTGTTGTCACAATCCCTGGAACATCTGGACCCCAGACTCACAGCATCTGTGTGTGTGCCTTCCTCCATATGTTCACCCAACCGTGCTGCCTAGGATTGCATTCCAATGTGACCGAGTCGCTTGATTAGTTTTATAACTAGTTGCAGAAGAGTCCTGTTTCTTTTAGAACTTGATTGGCATTTGAATTTCAACTGATATATTCTGTGAATTCATTCTAAACCATAGCGGTACCACAGTCCCATAATCTACAAAAGTATTATTCTAACCCCCTCCTCAGTCAATGCCTTAAGCCACAGGTAATAATAAACCCTACATAAATTATGCATGCCTATACATTTTAATTTATAAAGTAGGAACAACAAGAAATTAACAATGAATAAAATAGAATAATTATAGTAATATACTCCAATAACACCCATTTAAAATGTAATGACCATTCATTTCTGGAATTTTCCATTTACTATTTCAAACTACAGGATGCTGGATCTGAGGTGAGGGAGGCTATTGTACAACAGCTCTCCACATCCATGGGCTCCGCGTCCACAGAATCAACTGCAGATCAAAGCACTGTAATTACTCCTCTACTACCCAACTATAGGAGACTTCCTACCATCATTCCCCAAGCAAAACAGACACATGACAACCATCATATTTCTTGATATTGAACTAGGTGATGTACATCACCTAGAGATGATTTAATGTACACTGGAGGGTATGCAAAGACTGTGCCATTGTGTGTGAGGCATGTTTGGGTGTGAGGGAGCCATGGAGCCAACCCTCACCCATCCTCAGACACTGAAGTATGACTATCAGTCCTCAAAACCAGAGCAGGTGGTACAGTCTTACAGCACTCCCTTGTTTCACAGTCATTTTAGACTTTAAGTCTTCAAGGCCACAGCCAAAAATTTCTGGTATTTGAAAGTTTCCTGCAAACAGGAAATAATAAAGAACTGCTCATCTGTTCTCATTTCCCTTGGATGGCCACACTACTTCAACAACCATTTGTACCTCCCTAGCTCCTGCTGTGGTTCTTCCTCTGCCACGAAGACAGTCTCTCCAGCTTTTCTCATAAAGGAGAAGGAGAACAGCAAGAAACAGAAGTGCCTATTGTTCCTGATGTCACTGACTCCTTACGTAACAATTGTGCATAGATAATTCTTTCCACAATTCAGCAATAATTACCCAGAACCTGCTAGGTAGTGGAGCCTGAGCTACTACAGGAAGCAGAAGGCTCTTCCAGGCAGCTAACAGCATATGGAGGGGTGGATGGGGGATGGGTAGATGGGTGGATATTACTGATGATAAATTAGATAGCTAGTAAGAAGGATTGATAGATATGATAGATGATAGCTATAAGTGATAGATATGCAACATAAACACATGACGAATAGACAATTGATGCATTCTTAAATGAGATAATATATTAGATAGATAGATAGATAGATAGATAGATAGATAGATAGATGACAGATTTAGTTAGTTGATAGTCAAAGACCTACCCATCATAGATAGGTACAAATGATAGATAGATAGATAGATAGATAGATAGATAGATAGATTCATAGATTCATAGATTCATAGATTCATAGATTCATAGTTAGGAATGAAGACATGATAGATACAGATGACTGATAGAATATAGATGGATTGATGGATCGATGTTTGGATAAATAGATAGATAGATAGATAGATAGATAGATAGATAGATAGATAGATATAGAAGTTGGAGTAACAAATGGCAAGTGCACATATATAATGAATAAAATATAATTTGAGAGTTCATTAAATCTGCCACTAAAGGAATCAAACTGAAGACATGCCCTGAAAGAGCTTTTAACATCAAGTCATCTTGGGGCATCAATATCTAAATTATTTATATTATCAATGCACTATTCCCACAAGAGATTTCAACTCTAATTAAAGCTCAGGTCTGCTGTGAAGGAACCGCAGGGTGTATACATAGGGGAGGGAGGGTGAGGACCAGGAGTACCAAATAACAAAGCTGCCAAATATACCCAGGCAGATAGTAGAGTATTCACCGCTTTCTATTCTTTCACTAAATTATAAGTCATATTGGTGGTCAGCATAATTAAAGACAACTTTAACCCCTGTTGCTCTCCCAGCCCTGACTAGTCAGCATGTTCATGGGCTCTAGGAACTACTAGGCTATCCATGTTGGTTCCTAAAGAGCAAGAAAGAGGACTTTGCTGAGCTCCTATCATGCTCTTTCCTAATTCTTCTAGTCCCAAAGCCATTATAGTTCTGTATCATGTAGCGAAGTTTCTGTGGCAGCTCAGAGTTCTGTGTCCTGGTTGTGGAGAAGGCTCTGACTTAGTTTCAGCTGTCAATGTGACACAGCTGGGAGTTATCTGGGGGAGGCTAATGTATTGGCCTGTGGGCATGTCTGTGGGCATTTTCTTAGTTGCTAATAGATGTAGGAGGACCCAGCCCATTGTAGGTGGTCCCGTCCCTAGACAGGGATTAATAAGAAGTGAATAAGAAAGCTAGATGAGCGAGCCACAGAGAGCAAGCCAAGTGTTGTTACTCTATGATTTCTGCCTCAATTTCTATTTGAGTTCCTGCCCTGGATTTCCGCAATAGTAGACTATAATCTGAAAGTTGAAATACCCCCAAATGCCTCCCAACTCAAACCTCAGGTTGGTTTTGGTCAAGGTGTTTATTATAGAAAAACCAAGCAAGCTAGAACAGAAGTTATTACAAGGTGTGGGGTGTTGCTAGGATGAGCCTGACTTCTTTGCTTTGGAAGGAAGATTGCAAAAGCATTTGGAATGTTGAGCTGGAAAAGCCACAGAGTGCTTAAAGCTTAATGAGCTAGGATGGAGACCATGGAATAATGCACTGAGAGCAACACAGACAGCAAATTCTAGTTTTTGAAGTTTTTAGAGGGAAATGAAGACTCCGCCGTGGCTTTTCCTATGATATTTTTGAATGAAGAATCTCTAGGTGTGAAACTTTTGCTCTACTGGGACAATGGAGCCTGTTCATGGAGGGCGAAGAATCAGCTGTGATCACTAAAGGACAAGCATCACTGATGTTCAGTCTTCTGAAAAGAATTGCTTCAGGGTCGTCATACCGAAACTGTGGTCCAGAGGTGGCTAAGGCTGGAAGCAAAACTTAGCAACATATAAAATCTCTAAAATGTGCTGCTGATTTTGGTGGCATGAAAACTGAAGAAGTGACGGGGTCCTGGAGGGAAGCTGAAGCTTGGTAAGATGTGCCCAAGTCAGGGTCTTTTTTTTCCCTTCACATTCAGCACCACAGCAGTATCAGGTTATTAGCAGAATAAAGTAGAAAACGGTCAGGTAAACAAGTAGTATACAACAAAGTGAACTGGAAATAAAACTGAGTAAGGCAAGACGAATGAGGTTCACAATAATGGGGAAGAGGAGAACTGGGAAACCAAGCTGCAAACATTTATATTTCCTCTCATCCCCAAATCCAAACAACCACACAAGCCATCTTTTGCGACTGAAACAGAATTAAAAGACCGGTGTCAGGTGGCCTCGCTGATTTCTCCATCATAATTAGCTGCTGGTTCTAGAATCTTATCCATTCTCAAAACCTCTTCATAGAGCAAATAGCTCTGCAGACTTCTGGAAAGTGGCAACTGATGGATGAAAATGTCATAATGACGGTGCTCTGCTTTTAGACTGGTGCAAATTTCCAAACGACAAAGATGGGTTAGGCTTGGAACAATGGCCATATGTTGCTGAAGAGCAAAGGCGGGGTTTGCATGGACTGAGAGCATCGTTGCAACAGCTGAAGGACGTCTCTTCCAATTAGAAAATTCCAAAGTAATGATAAGGATGTCGTCACTGAGTCAACCCAAGAGCTGCTGCACAGCGGAATCAATGGTCAAATTCAGCAAGCAGGCGATGTGGCAACCATGCCTTAAGTTTGTGCTTTAACTGCAAAACTTACAAATTCAGATGTATGATCCCAAGGTACCATCAGGCAACCTTTATTCAAAAAAACAGCAAAACATTGAAAACTTCTCATACTTGAGGCAGTATGCCAAGTGAAGTTCATTTAACTGGGCTCCATACTTCAAAAGAATATTCACAATTGCAGAGAACTCACAGAGGTTCAGAGGTTCAGTCCATCATCCTCCAGGTGGGAGCAGGGAGGAATCTATGCAGGCATGATGAACATGATGAAGGCAGATCTGAGAGTTCTACATCCTCATCTGGAACTCAGGGTCTTTAAAGAAAGGCCGTGATGCTAGTGAAAACGCAGCTTCTGTTGCAGTGAAGACCCCAGGATATTGGAGATGCCAGAAGCCTGGAACATCTTCTAAGGGCACCAGTAGGTGTTGGGTGGAGATGGCCTGAGCCTATGAGAGAAGTTGTATGTGCGTTATACATGGCAGAACTGGAGAGGCAGGGCTGTTCAACCCGTGTGGAGTCCAGAAGATCATGAATGAGTCCCAGACATTGAACACTGAGTTCACATTGTTAGATTATTTTTAAAAATCTGATTTTATACCCTGGTTTCTCCTTCTTACAATAAGAAACCACATATTGTCTTTTTTTTTTATATACTTTATAGGAGCACACACTTAAGAAACTTTGGATTTTTAAAGAGAACTTGGATTTCTAAATCACTGAAAAGTTTAAATTGCAAAGCTTTAAAGTTGTATGGAATTTTATATTATGGTATGAACTCGACCCGCACCTATAATCCTAGTACTTGGCAGGCTGAGGTAGAAGGACCTTGAGTTTCACAGCCAACTAATGAATAGGAGATTCTGTCTTAAAGAGCTAAAAAGTGGAATTAGAGATGAAATCCTGTCACACATCTACTGGCTAGCTACCCTGGCTCACTCTCCATAGCCCTTAGGAAATCCCCCTCCCCTTCGTGGAACAATGCCATACGGCTGAGACAAAGCAGTCTTGTAGAAGAGCATATCAGAGAAAATAAAGCTTTCAAATCTTATTTGCAAGAAGCTCAGTTCTCTAATTATCTGTATACCCTGCAAAGAAGAGATCAAGCAGTGAACTGTCCAAACTATGTGCCCTCCTGAAATAAGAAAGCAGAATAGGCTCCATCCCTCCTTCGCAATCACCTGCTCCACCTCTGTAAGCCTCTGATGATCACATTGACTCTGTCCTCACCTCTCTGCTGGTGGGTTTGCTGCCACAGAAGGAAGGCCGATAGCAGGTGTCTGACATGGAGGGTTTTTTCCCCTCCTACAAAATTTTGCTCTGTGTGAGCTCGAAGAGGGACTGACTAGTGCTTGAAGTAAACTGACTTTAACTACACTGAGTCTTTAGCCAAGGCTAGCCTTGCTTTACCACTTCCCAACACCCAGCTCAAATAGCAGCAACATCTCTCCAACCCACTCCAGATGGATTTAGTGCTGAATCGACACTTTCCCTGTTTCCAGTTTTCTTGGGGAAATGAGGCCAGCTCCACACAGCAGCTAGAGCCCTTGGCTTTGATGAAAGCTTAGAGGCTATATTTGAACACAACCGAAAGAGGAAATGAAGCTTCAGCTGCCGGTCAGCCCCAGTTGCCAAGGAGGACGGGGTGAGTGGGGGGGGGTGTTGAGCATCAAACAGCTGTGTTCCTGTTGTTCAGCAGAAACTCCATCTTTCTAGTGTTCTCACCATTTAATTCCTTCCGTTTACAGTCTTGTGATATTATAATAGAAGGTGGCTGCTAAGAAGTTTAGAAATATCCCCTTCATCAGTGAAGACAACTTAGTCCTCCCCTCCCCCCTAAAATAATCTCTCCCCTAAGTATTATTTCCTGCCAGAAAATGAGTTGGATTTGCTTCAAAACTGCTTCAGAACTAGTGAACATAAATGCCTCTAAATTTAGCAAACATCAGCATGCTCAATCAATTTGCAGTATTTTTCTCCACTCCCTTCCAAACCCTGTTTGGCCTTAAAGTCAAAGTTGAGCAGGCCACTGGATCTCTCCCACACCCATCTTTCCCTTCCTTCCCACATCTGGCTTGATGGTTAATTGATAAAAGATGAGCCCATTACATAGTAGCACAGAGCTGACTGGGTCGAGTCCCTGGCCTCACCCTGGCAGCAGCTAGCTATTCAGTGGTGAACTGGGTTCCATCCCTAGTCACTTGGCAAAGTCACTGAGTGGGTGGAGATGGGAAAAGCATCTGTCTTCCTCATCTATGCTCAAAACACAGCATTTCCTCAAAGCCTGGGAGAAGGGACAAAGAGTTCTAACTGCCTACAAACTCCAGCCCAAACAGGATGATTTCACTCTCATGGGTAGGAAAAGCACTAGGAACCATTCAGCAGACTCTGTGGTCTCTGTCTTGATCCTGCCTATTCCAGAACTGGTTATAGATATATATATATTTTTTTTTAACATCAACATTGTGTCAAACACCATTCAAGTCCATGTGTCATGTGTGCCATAAATGGATAGCTTCTAAAAGAATACAATGGCCTTTGCACCTGACTTAAGTAACACCAAGAAAGACAGATTCTTCTACATCCTGCCAACAGTTGCAACATGAGGCAGGAAAGGATTTCTTCTCCACATACTGACTGTCCCCTTGAAAACAACTAACTCAGCCTCATTTCCTGCTCATTGGTCCACTCTCATCTTGGACCCCTCAGAGATATTCTATCCCTGTCCAGTATCTCACAGACCAGCAGAGCCCACATGATTACCTGACAGCACTGATCCCTGGGAGCCTTCATTCATAAGAAGTCAGCTCTTGGCATCTGTAAGAAATGACAATGCTGACAAGTCCCACTGTGTGATGCATGTAGTGCAAAGAATAAATTAACTCTTTCTCTATGTGCTGCTGGGATGGGTTCCAGCTATACACGGGCTTCTTAGGTTTTAGGAATACGCTGCATTGTGGAGATTGTAGCACCTTTCTTGAGCTAATTGAAGATTATTTCGTCGTCAACACCACCACCACCACCACCACCACCACCACCACCATCATCATCATCATCAAATGAGGCCTTTATCAAAGTAGGACATATAATAGGAAGTCCAAGAACAACTGAAGGCAAAGGAAGTAAAAACCACAAAGAAGGTTCTCAGATGTAGAAGGACCAAGGTTTCTCTGTGATCCTTACCCCTACTCCAGAGGTCTCCTATCTCCAGTGCTCCTTCATAAGGACCATAATATCATGCTTGTGAATTATACAAGATCAAGCATAAAGAGTGATGGTTAAAGCCTGAGATGCAGCCCTGTGTCATATCTGTTCATTTCAGTTGACCCAGATACGTAGCTAGATTTAGATAGATCACCACAGTGCAGCACAGTCTTTCCACATACAGAAAACCTAGATGTTAAGCTACTATGGAGAATGATTTTTAGAACTGCCATCACATTCAAGGGAAACAAAACATACCCAGGCTACTTAGATGCACACTCTACTTCCGAGCATCCTTGTGAAGTTTGTTTTGTGTGATAATACCAGTGTATGAACATTTCTGGGGGATTTTAAAGACGGATTTTCTATTCACAGTAACATCTTGAAAGGAGAAGTTCTCTTCTAGCTAATTTGTCTCAAAATGAGGTTTAGTTTATTATTAACAGAAGGCCAACAAGCAGTGTTTCACACCAGCACCTGAAATGCAACTAAATTCCCACAGTCTGTTAGAAGCTTTCTCCTCAGTTCTAATGTTTGCTTGAAGACTAGGAGAGATTTTTCAGGGTGATGGCCTTAACCCCTAAGCATCATGGGATGGTTGAGAGCATTCCAGGCTGCCCTTCTCTTCCAGCAGGGTTGGGCACTAGAGACCAGCAAGGAGAACTTGTGGTCCTGAACTCTGTGTTCTGATCCAGGCTTCTCAGACCCACCCAAGGGATACCATGGGATGGAAAGATCAGGAACATCATCTTTTCAAGCTGAGTACATTCTCCTTCTGCCTTCTCCCTACATCCCCTCCCAGCCCGGTGATAGTCAAAGCCAAATACACTGAAAAGGGAGAAAAAAGGCACTGCCTTCTCTTGTCCATCTCTGAGAGTGTAGCCCTGGCTTCCTCTCCCACAGGAAGGAGATGATGCTGGCTTCCAGTGAAGGGTGTGGACTGGGGAGAAGCCAGACACAAAAGACAGAGCAAGTCAGGATGTTACTAACAGTCTAGCTTCCTTTTCAGGTTCCTGTTTAGCTAAACATTTCAAAGGAGATGGTTTCCCAAGCTGCTGGTCTTCCTGGTGTTTCTTAGAGGCCTGGGGCAGTGTGGAGGAGGGAAGGAGCCAGATAAAGGGAGCCTGTCCACTCCATCATCGCCCAGCCTGGCTTAGTGTCTCCCTATATGATACCAACTGAGGCAGCTGGGATATCATGTTCCCCCAACATCTGTCATCCATGGCTCTCTGGATGAGTAGGTGAAGATCCCTTTGGGACAGCCAGCTGGAGTCTGGGCCAAGTTGGGTAGACATTCTAGGCAAGCTACCTCTTTGCTTGGGAGCTGGGTATCTTGCTTCTCACTGAACTGAAGGGAACACATCATCAGGCTGTCAATGTGAGTTTCCCTTCTGCGTCTGCTGCTAGGTTAATGGGTAGCACTGGTGGCCCAGCTCTGGTGCTTCCTGAGCAATATTTTGCTCTTTGGACTCAGGGAGAGAGCCCACAACATGCGAAAATAGTGGGTGTCACACTTCACTACAGTTCCAGAGGAGACCTATGTTTAATGATCCACTCATTGATTAGGCAGATTTTGAGGCAAATTAGCAAGGAGGGACGGGGCTTTCCTTTAAGATCAATGAAGACAGTGAATGATACGTAAAAATCTTATAGACTATTCCCAACTTCATATGATTCAGAAAATGAATCTCAGCACGATACCCAGTAAAGCAAACAGTGTATTTAAATAGCAAGGATTTTTTCCTTTGTATTTCATAATCACACTCAATATTTGTCTCATTTTGTAGCTATGGGAAAAAAAAAACCAAAAAATCAGAGCAAATAGGAATGAGAAATCCAATTTCACAACTTCCTGTCCAGTAAGCCCTCAGCCCACAGTGAGGACCGACTGGCTCAGCAAATGTGTCACGGTTCCATGTAGGAGCTAGGAACTGGATACCTGAAGCCATGTTAGAGGGTAAAAGGCTATGAGGTAGAAAATATTTGGAGACCCAATACCAGAGCTACAAGAAATATAGGAACACTCACCAGACTCCCCATCTAACACCTGCTTCAATCCAGGATGGCCAACCTGGCATTGATACAGGACCTTCTCCACTGCTGTGTTGAACAAAACAGACCCTTACATTTCTGTGGCAATTTGCCTCTGTGGCTGAGCCAACTTTAATTGCAGAAATCATCTAGATGACAGGCTTTTATTACATCTGTATAGCATCTCCCAGAAGTGCTTGTCACATAGCAGTTGAGGAAGTTCACCCCCCCACCCCCCTCCTGGCTTATAGGGCTATCGACCTTAACCATGGAACACATTTACCTAATTGGATAGCCTTCTCTGGTGATGCTTCCAAGGCCTATAAGTCTTTTAGACCACAACACAACACTTTGTTCTATAGATATAAAAGGTTAGAGTCTCTGATGCAATTCTGTCTACCCCAGGGCCTCTTAGTTTTTTGTTTGTTTGTTTGTTTGTTTTTATTCATTGCTTTTTAGAAGGTCTTCAATTCAGACTGGCCTTGAAATCCTTATGTAGTTAAGGGTAGCCTTGAACCCACAATCTTCCTGCCTCTGCTTCCTAAGTGCTGGAATTAAAGGTGTACAGCACCAGGCTTGATTTATGCCGTGCTGAGGATGAACCTAGGGGGTTGTGCATGCTAAGTAAGCACTCTGCCAACTGAGCTCTGCCCCCAGCCCTCCTCTCTCGTTTCTGTAAACCCCCTTAGAGGTGAGAAAGGAAAAAGCTAAGGAGAAACACCAAGCTGGAGAAATGTGTTCACGTAATCTTGAAGCAGAATAATTTTTGCTTAATTTTTAAACAGAACCATGATGTCACCAAATTGCAATTACAGCCTGGTGGTTTGAAGTCCCATATGTTTGACAAATAGTGCCAGTCATTTGCCAAGTCTAAACATAACTAGTTTTCCCTCAGTCACAAGCTGTCTCCTCGTCTCCTACCAACGTTAGAATTTGGTTTCTTCTGCTCTTCTTGAGATGAGTGTCCCTGAGGACCTGGACAGATGCGAACTGTTTTCCTGCCTGCTCTGTTCTGTTTGCCAAGGAAAACATTCTATAAATTCTTTCAGAACCTCCCCTGGTAATGAGTTTCTGTCCATCAGTCTCTCTGGCTTTGGGTAAAGCATTCCTTCTGGCTTTCCATGACAACAAGTAGAATTGCCCTGAGTGCATCAAGACCCACCTGGCCTGAGGGCCACTCATCACAGGCCTGTTCCAAAGGCAACAGAAAGTGCATGGTCTCACCCCATTCCTCACCTCCGCCCATCTGTGGACACTTGGTAAAATCACCATCTGCATCGCAAACAGCTGCTCCTATATTTCTACAACTCACTCCCAGCACAGCTTATGTGCCCGAGCTGAAATTTCATCTCAAGAGTGGTTTCTGATGTACCCTGATTCTACAGTTGGGAGAGAGGATCAAATTAAGGATGTGGTTAAACCACATCCAGAACTAGGGAAATGCTATACTATTCTTGTCATAGCAAGACAAGTCAAATATTAAACTCCCAAGAGTCTGTCTCATTTGTATCCATATCCATGATTTACATCCCAATTACTCATCACCATGGAAACCAGGTATTTTTGACTGACTACAGAAAAGATTGCCAAGATACGGTTATCCTTTGGGAATGGGAGTTACCCACCTCTTTTTTTTTCCCCCAATACTGGGAATAAAACCCAGGACCTTACATGTACTAGGAAAGCCCTCTACATTCTCTG